>NC_141156.1:130168694-130322506 GCF_053477565.2 Lygodium microphyllum
TTCGTCTTGCTTATTCTTTTGTGTCATCATCTTCTTAGGTTTCTTTGCTTGCTTTTTTCCTGACTGTTCCTTCTGTTCTCCCTCTTCTTTGTCACTTTCGGTCCTATTGCTATGGTCCTGGTGAGGGGGCAATCTGTCGGGTGTTTCTCCTTCTCCTTCCTCTGCATCATATGCCTCTTTTACTGCCTCTTGGATGAGGGCAGTCAAAACACTTCCATAGTCGATGAAAGAGGCTTTGGATGAGGCTTTCTTCCTCTCAATGCTTTTGGAGGCTGGGGACTCCCCGCCTGCTGGCTTGCTCCCTATGGCTAGTGCTTTTGCTGCCTGGTCTATGGTCTTGTACACATAGCCATTCCAGTCAACCTCATCTAGGCTGCACGCTACCATGTTCTCCAGTACAAGCACACTAATTCGGTGCATGAGGGAATTGTAGCGCTGGTTGGAGAACAGTGAGTGTACCAGTTTTGCCTGCATGCGGGCTTCAACATTAGGGATATCCTAGATGTTGATGCCGTCATTGGTCAGCACCTCTTCCCTCTTCATCTTAAGCATGGCATAGACGTCTCTTTTCTGGTTCTTCTCCACCTTAGGCTCTAATCCCAGTGCCTTCTCCACTAAGACTGGGTTTAAGGGTACCTGTACCTGTCTGGCCTTCTCCCCTCTTCCCACTATTACAGTTCCTCATTTCTGACCTGGGTTGTAAGTTCTCAGGAATTCCACACACTTTGTGTGGTCAGGATCTTGTGCCAACTTCTTGAGGTACTTAGCAAGGTTGCACTGCTCTACGACCCTCTTGGCTACTTCCTCCTTGGCCACTACTTTCTTGATGTTATTGATGGTTCAAAATTTTAGTTGGTTGTAGGCATGACTTGCCAAGGAGATGCTGTATTGGGTCCTCTCCTCTTCCGTGAAGGGGAGTTGGTGGGCACAGTCTTGTTGCGACATCTTTTAATCCTGTCATGAACCAAAATTTCCATTAGTACTTTTAAAAATAATAATTTACTGAAAAAAAAACTTTATGTTTGTTGAATGAAAGCATTAAGATCCAACATAGATTCTTCCCTTCAAACTTTTTGCCTTTTATTTCAAAGATTTTGTGACATTCCTCCTACATCACTAGTTTCTTATGTGTTTATGCATTTGCTTGATCTTGATTGGTTTTAATTTGATTCACCTTACCCCTCCCCTTCTAGATTGAGAAAAATCCTTCATAGGATTGAAGGTTAGGAGGTCAAGGGCATTCAGCATTCAGATATAAGGGTTACTTCCGCATGAGCCAAGTATAGAATTTTGGGTTATACTCCAGCTAAGCCTTGTAGTCTAGATCGAAAAGGGTCAGATACTTATGTTTGTGATATAAGTGAGGATATCTATTAGGAAATCGCCGGAATTGACATAGATAGCAATGTGTAGCTCTTCTTCGATTAGGAGACGATCAAGATATGGGTGTCCTTTGATGTGCTCTTCCACGGGTCGGCCACAAAGAGTGGTTAACACTCTATATGAGGTGGGTGCGTAGGTTGGGTCATACTCCGATGTCTTCATTGCGTGGCGTTGCTCAGCGTTGGTCATGATTTGACATCCTTCGAGTTCCCACTGCAATCGCAGAGTATACCAGTTTCATAAAAATGGGGAGTCAGTGTTAGCTAACGCTTTCAACTCCTTGACTTCTTTGTCACTGATGGAAGAAGTCACCCACTTATCGTAAGACATAATGAGGCGCTATCTGATGGCTTGTTCTCTTGATATCTCAGTGCGTAGCAACTCAACAGCTAAGTGGGGTAATTTGACAAATGTGAATTTGAATTTTTCCTAGGAACAAGGCATCATGCGAACTTCAGTTGTTGCTAAAGGCTCTTGCAACAGGCCTAAGTCCAAGCAGTCATAACTTAGAGCCAACGACATGAACGTGGCATCTAAGCATCTAAGACAAGCAATAATGTCATTCCTTGTGTCATCGGCTACGTTTGTGGTGGCCAAAGTTAAGAATGATTTCCACTCCTAGGAGGGTTTAAGGCCTGTAGGGTGGCTGGGGTTTGATGGGGCTAGAAGCTTGGTGATAGATGGTGGCAGTTTCCCATGAAGCGGTGGTTGAGACTTGTGGATGAGCATTGGAGTAGAAGCTGCTCTACAGATGGGCTGCTACACTTGGATTGGGTTTGGCAAGTCTTATCGGCACTAGCAGGGGTTAAAGTGTGTAAAGGTGTTTGTGGTTTGGGCCGATAGGCTTGCTTAACTCTTCTAGGCTTATGGGTGGGTGAGCTTGTGGGAGGCGAGGCTTGGAAGTGCTGCGACTTCGGGTTCTGAGGTTCTATGGGGCTCGGGGTGATCAAGCTTGAGGGCGGCATGTGAGTAATAACTTGGGCCATTCAAGCCTTAGGGATCCATATCTAGAAATTTCTCTCATAGTAGCCTTGCACGTGCAAGAGGGCTTTAGGATCCCATCTTGGCTTGATCATGCTTTGATTTATGTAATATCATCTTAGCCTCCTAGGTTTAGAGTTTCTTGTGTTATGAGGACGTGAGTATCTACTCCTAGGTGGCGGTTGCGGTTGTTTAGGCCTCCATTGAAACTTAGGCCATTGGACCTTAGCTTTTGCTACTGTGAGGGGTGGCTTATGAGATTCGGTGGATGGTGGGCGAGCACTACCTCCCTCTGTAGACTTGGTTGCAAGTATTTCTATCGGTGGCCTTGCAGACTTTGATGAGGTTGCACAACCCTTGCTGAAGGCTGTAATAATGCGGATGTTGCCTATGGCAAGGTGGATGCACTACGACTCATAATTGACATTGCAGTGAGTTTGCTTCTTGAAGGTTCGCCCTAGCAGCGGCTCCGTGCCTGTGTCTTTAGTGTTTGGCAACACGTAAAATATTAGTGGGCTGTAGTGGTGGTTTACCAAGTTGGGTCCAATGATCATGAGTTAAGACATTGAAGTCTACTCCCTCGTCGATCAAGGCACTGAAAGTGCATGTTTGCTTAGCAGTGAACTATGATGTGGAGGTATGTGGGTTCTACGGCTTCCTCATCCTCATCATTAATTTTCATGATTGTGGTGACTTGTACTTTGACAGGGGGTTCTAACATTGGTGGCTCATGCAGCGGATGTGTGGGAGGGTAGTACTTCTTAATGTGACTACCATTGAAGAAGCCTATGCCCTCGCCGTTTAGAGCCTCGAGCTCAACGTTGCCAGCTTGGATCATTGCATGAAATTTAAAAGGCCCAAGACCTCTAAACTTCATTTTCTGCTTGTGTCCTTTAACTGAGTACAGGAGCACTAAGTCACCTTATTCAAAGTCATGCTGCTTGACACGCTTGTCAAACCAGCTCTTGCGTTGTGCCTTCTCACATATGAGCACATGAGTGGTTAGAAGGCTAGTTTCCGAGAGGCGTTCAAGTTCAACTAGGTGTTGCGTCCATGCCTCCTTCCCTTCCCATCGTTCTTGAAGTGCTATTCTTAGGCTAGGAATGAAGAACTCTATTGGTAGAATTGTCTTAGTCCCATAGGTCAACCTAAAGGGAGTTTGACTGATAGCCATTTTATAAGTTGTACGGTAAGCCCACAAGGCAACCATCAGCTTGTTATCCCAGTCACTGCACGAAGTAGAGATACTTTGTGTTAACCCCAACACGAAGAAAGAAAAAGGAAATAAAGAAGATGCAGGGCAAAGGCAGAAAAGAGGTAGCTCGACTGAAGAAAGAAGAGGAGAAAAGGCCAAAAGCGCAAGGGCAACCTTAAAAGTCCAAGGCAGCTATAAAAGGGGAAAGGTGCATTTTAAAATACAAAGGCGCACCCTGAAATCTTGTAAAAGAGTGCCAGGTAGTGGAAAAGCCGAAAAGCCAAAATAAAAGACAAAGACAAAGACAAAGGCCAAGGCGAGAGAAATGGAAGGCAAAGGTGCACCAGGAAAAGTGCAAGACAAAACTTGTGTAAAAGAGCGCAAGCGCACTGTGGTTTAATTCAAGGAGTGCCGGGCTCTCACCCGTGCAAATTGTAAATGTAGATGGGCGGTGGAAAGAAAGCTAGGAAGATAGAAGGATAATGGGAAAAAGGGCCTAGGCTACGACCGGCCATGTAAAAAAGGGAAAAGGGGATGACCGGCCAAAAAGGGATTTAGGGTTTTGTATATAAAGTTGAAAAGTGAATGAGAAACTCATTCTTGTGTGTGGCCAAAAGTGGCTCTCCTCTTCTTCTTCTTGTTCTTGTTCTTGCTTGCTTGAGCTTGTGCTTGAGAGAGGGAGTGTGAGAGTGTGAGGGAGTGAGTGTGTGAGGGTGAGGGACCATGAGGTGGAGAAGCTCTCCATCTTCTCCTCTCTTCTTCTCTTCTCTTTCATCAACACTCAACTCTGAATTCCTATCCTTATCACCCTATAAGCCTGCCAAGAATCATCCTGTACAGAATTCCCAACAAACCGCAACTTGTACTCCATCAGTGCAACCCCCCAAATTAAAACCCTACCACCAACTCCCATTGCCCTACCACCTAAAACTTAACCTGCCAACGTGCCCCCAATGACCTTCCTCTCCACCACTACCAACACTCCGCCATGGCAACAACTGACGTCCTTGCCACCCACGTCTTCGGTGCATGCTCACGCCTGCTACCTACGACGGTGAGTGCCATGGGACTGGCACTCGTCTAGGAGGGGGGTAATGTTAACCCCAACACGAAGAAAGCAAAAGGAAATAAAAAAGATGCAGGGCAAAGGCGGAAAAGAGGTAGCTTGATTGAAGAAAGAAGAGGAGAAAAGGCCAAAAGCGCAAGGGCAACCTTAAAAGTCCAAGGCAGCTGTAAAAGGGAAAAGGTGCATTTTAAAATACAAAGGCACACCCTGAAATCTTGTAAAAGAGTGCCATGCAGTGGAAAAGCTGGAAAGCCAAAATAAAAGACAAAGACAAAGATAAAGGCCAAGGCGAGAGAAATGGAAGGCAAAGGCGCACTAGGAAAAGTGCAAGACAAAACTTGTGTAAAAGAGCGCAAGCGCACCGCGGTTTAATTCAAGGAGCGGCGGGCTCTCACCTGTGCAAATTGTAAATGTAGATGGGCGGTGGAAAGAAAGCTAGGAAGATAGAAGGACAATGGGAAAAAGGGCCTAAGCTACGGCCGGCCATGTAAAAAAGGGAAAAGGGGATGACTGCCCAAAAAGGGATTTAGGGTTTTGAATATAAAGTTGAAAAGTGAATGAGAAGCTCATTCTTGTGTGTGGCCAAAAGTGGCTCTCCTCTTCTTCTTCTTCTTCTTCTTGTTCTTGCATGCTTGAGCTTGTGCTTGAGAGAGGGAGTGTGAGAGTGTGAGGGAGTGAGTGTGTGAGGGTGAGGGACCGTGGGGTGGAGAAGCTCTCCATCTTCTCCTCTTTTCTTCTCTTCTCTTCTCTTCTCTTCTCTTCTCTTCTCTTCTCTTGTTTGCGGTGATGGAGCTTGGATCGTGGAGCTTGAGGATGGAGCTTGCTTAAAGCTTGCACTTGGATCATGGAGCTCCCGGAGTGTGAGGGAGAGGAGGTAACTCGAACGGCATGGATGTAAGCTCACTACACCCGTAGATATGAATGGCGCATCGGCTATGTGAGAGGTAGCCATTAGTGCTCGGCTTGGAACGCTTGAAACAATAAGCGGTCCGTGGGTCTTGGCGGTTGAGTGAGAGCTCCCACACTTTGGTCAGGATGTTTACAAGGATCTTATTTTTTGATTCTGTCTACCCGTTTTCCTGAGAGTAGTATGGAGAGGATTTTCAATGGATAATTAGAAAGGTGGATAGAAGATGCACTATACTTTCATTGATGAAGTGTGTGCCCTGGTCACTGACTAGTTTGATGGGGCAATCAAATCATGAGATCACCTACTCCCATAAGAACTTGGCAGTCATTCTAGCATCATTCTTTCGTGTCACTCTCACTTCTACCCATTTCGTTAGGTAGTATGTGGCCACAATGATATATTTGACATGTGAATACTATGCCACAGGACTAATGGGTCCTATGAAGTTGATCCCCCATTTTTCGAAGGGTTGTCTTGCAACGATTGGGGTCAACTCCAGGGGTCAATTCCATTTGATCCTTGCGAATCAGGACATTTGTCTACGCTGACACTCATCACAATGCTTGACGAATCGTACTGCATCACGAAAAAGTGTGGGCCACCATAGTTGAGACTGCAGCACCTTGCAGGCTATCGTGTCTTCCCTAAAGTGTCCTCCAGCAGTTCCGTTGTGCGCCTCTGTGAGCACATCGTGCATCTCCTGCTCGCATACGCATCTATACAACCACCCGTCTTGCCCTAGCCTATATAGTTGGCATGCTATCAACTGATAGAGTTGGATTTTGAGGATAAGTCACCTAAGTCAGGCTTTTTCTATCGATCGCTCAGGCAGTCCGTGCTCAACACTTAGACGATGTCATCTGCCCAATATGGCATTAGATCAGCCTTGAATAAATGTCTCACTGGAAAGGTTAAACAGATGGGCATCTGGCAATTCATCGGCAATGCCTTGTCTAGCGGCCTCTCCCATGGGGATGCGTGACATGTGGTCAGCCATGTAGTGTTGTTTTTCCTTCCATACAACCATGGAGAAGTCAAATTCTAAAAGCAGAAGGAGCCATCAAGCTATGCGTCCAATAGGATAGGGTTTGTTTACTAGATATAACAAGGCTTGATGGTCCACAAAGAAAGTAAAAGGTGTAGCCAACAGATAATGCCAAAACTTCTTTACAACAAACACAATGTCTAAACCATCTCTCTCAGTCATCGAGTAATTCATTTCATTCTCAGTGAGTTTTCTGCTAGCAAAGCTCACTGGATAGTTGAGGTTGTGTTTGCTAGGTTGGCACAACACTGCCCCCGCGATGAATTTCAAAGCATCAATATGCACGTGGAAGGTAATGGTCCAATCTGGGGCTTGTAGAATCGGTGCAATAGTCAGAGCCTTTTTCAATTTCTCATATGCTCATTGGCATGCTTTAGTCCACTTGAAGATGATCAATAGCTTGTACAAAGGTCTAGCAATCAATGCATAGTTCAGCACAAACCATCAATATTATCCCGTATGGCCTAAGAAGCATTGAACTTTGTTATAGTTAATTGGGGACGGAAGATCAATAATAACCCTAACTTTTGAGAAGTTAGTAGCAATGCTGTTCGTCGACACCACATGCCCTAGGATGCATCCATGTTTCACCCAAAACTGGCACTTTAAGGGGTTCAGGGAAAGAAAATATAGGCGACACCACTCAAAGATTGCTTAAAGTTTGTCTAAGTGTTCTCTCCAGGTCGAGTGAACACACAAGTCATCCATGAAGACTCCCAATTCCTTGCGAAGCATGTCTTTAAATATGGTGCACTTGAGGCATTGAAAGGTGGCTAGGACATTAGTCAACTCGAAGGGCATGACTATGTAAGCAAAGACACCCCACAATGGTGAAGTCCAAGAAGCTGTAGGCCTCTTTGCCCGCCACTCTTTTGAGCATATGCTCGGTATATGGCAATGGGTAGTTGTCTCTCTTAGTGGCAACGTTCACCTTCTTATAATTGACACACACTCTAATCTTTCCGTTTTTCTTCATCACTATGACTATGGGTGATACCTAGTTTGTGTGCTCAATTTTGTAAATGAATCCTGCTCTCATTAGCTTCTCAATCTCCTCTTTGACTGCATGAGTGTGTTTTGGATTCATTGGGTATGGTCGCTGCTTGATCGGCGTTGCGTCTGGCATCATGGGTATGTTATGAGTCACTACACTCGGATCTACCCCCTTAAGCTCTCCTAAGGACCAAGTGAACACGTCTATATACTCTAGCAAGAGAGCAACAAGACTTGTCTCGTCTTCCTCAATCAAGTCATCAGCAATAAAGACCGGTTGGGGTGTCTCCCCTTCCTATGCTAGGTTCATCTCCTTGACCTTGGCTGGGTTCACTCATTTGTCCTTGGAATTTGGCACCCAACAGGATTACTACCTTATCACCCTTCTTGAATTGTGTAAATCTCTTCGGAAGATCTTGCAACTTTCTTTGCTCTTCCATTTGCATGTCCCTAGGCTTTTTCGCCCTTTCTTCCTTCAACTGTCTACACCTTAGGTGGATGGGTAGGTCCCCCTTGGTGCGTTTGGTCTTGGATGGTCTAGGTATTTCTGGGTCGCTATCTGAGCTTACTTTTGACTCAGAATCGAATTCACTATTTTCGCTCTAATAGGTGGTTTCTCCTGGCGGTCGCAGTTCAGAGGATGACTCTATTCCAAGCACTGGTGTCGTACCTGGTTGGGTTAGGCTTGCTTGTTCAAAATCTATGGCTCCTATGTGTTCCAACCAAGCGCGGTCACAATCCATGCGCATGACCCCTTGCTCTATCTTAAAGACTCTTTGTCTATGGCTTGGAGTTTGCTTGTATGTGTTCTTTTTCTATGGCTTGGAGTCCGATGTGTTCTATTTCTTGTCCCTCAGTGTCTTACCTCACTTTTGTCATTGAAAGCACGATAGTATTCGTACTCATCATTGGAGTCATCTTTGTCCGACTGCTCATTGTCTCCTAGGTTTTGGTATATCTCTTGTCTCTGATCGGGGACTAGGGCCCAATAGTACATGAGGTTTAAGTCATGCACCCTGGTCCATTGCCACCTTGGTTTGTCTAACAGATCTTGGAGTGGCTTGAAGTTTGCTATTGGATTGCCAACTAGCTTGCCAGTCAAATACTCCAGAATATCTTGGAGTTTCCTCTTGTTATTTGGCACTTGGAATGTGACAGGTTTAGGTCGCCCATGAAGGGTTCATGTCATCATGCAGACTGGTATGGAGGGTATGTCTTTTGACTTGCCAATTGTCTTGATGGCTTGTTCGTATGCCTCATGATTTGAGAATGGCAAGTCGATCATATCAAGGATATGCATTCAGTCTCGCTCATCCTCTGGGCATGGGATATACTTGGTCAAGGGCCCATAGGACTTCTTGACTTGAGCGTTACCTTTAAGCATCGCGAAGATGGCATCCAAGTCGACTGGTGAGGTTTTCCCAAGTGTCCATCTCTACCCTCACAGCTTCTGTTCTATTGCCAAGGAAGATTAAGCTGTTACCCCAATCTTCAATGACTCTAGCATTGCGCATCCAGGGTCGGTCTAATAGGATATCGTAGTTCACTCCCTTCATGACTATAAGTCAACCGACAACTCGACGTTTGCAATTTTCACCCGCCAGTTTTTAAGTACCCCGAATGGTTTCACTCTCATATCATTTGCTAGTGTGACATTGAACCTGGCGGTCTCGATAGGTAGGTTTTTCCAAGTCTAAAGCACTACATGGCTCAGTACACTAATCCTCGTTCTTGTGTCTACAATCCCCTTTCTCGTTGTGTTGCCTAGGGCTAAGACAGGTAAGACGGCATGCATCTCCGCGCCTTCCCAGAAAGCATTAACGTGCAAGGACTTAGGCACAGAGTGCAGCATCATACTCGGTATTTGTGTCTTTGCATCATGGTCATGCAGGTCTACAGTAGCTTGCTCTCATGATCCTTTAACCCACTCCAGGGGTGGTAAGGAGGTTGTTGGCTACTCATCTTTCTCCTAGTCTGGATTGTCTTGGCCAATGGCCGTGACTAATTTACTGGCCTGTAGCATCAAGGCTTTGCCTGAGCGGTACCGCTTGCAGCACAGTCGCATCTCTCGATTTTGGTCGAGGGGGTGAGATTGACATGCTTATGCTAGAGAGATCTTCAATCTCGTCCTAGAGGATGGGCTCAGCATCTTTTAGGTGCTCTTAGGCCTCTTTTACCCATTCCTTCACTTTCTTGATAGCCTCTAGTTGGTCCTTTGGATACAAGTATTCCCCTCCCTTAGCACTTCCATTTTCGGCCGTCTTAGGAGTTGAGGTTTCTGCCTTTGCGTCAATGACCTTCTTTCCAGTAGGCAGAGTCATGGCACTCTGAGTTTTTAGTATGATCTTAGCTCCGGGTTTCTTCTTTCTTCATCTACGGCTCTTCTTCCCGATCGATGCTACATCGAGGTTGCTAGGACCTCGAAACAATATGCCAGCCTGCTTCGTCTGTGCTCGGTTCATGACACGCAATGGGATAGGTGTGGCCTCCCCATCAAGATTCTCGACGCTAAACAGCCCCAATGGGATAGATGGCATGTTTGCTGAACTTGAAGATGGTTTTCACTTGGGACAGTCAATGAAGAGATGAGTGATTCTACGCTCAGGGCACCTTAGGTCTGCCTTGTCTCTATTTGGTTGCTCCCTTTTAGGACCAACGTGATGAGGTGCCTTGGATGATTGCAAGTCCAACATATGATTGGATCCTGTGTCTGCCCTCCTAGGCCTCATTTCAGCCTCTTTCTAATGCCATCACCGGTACTGGTTGATAGTCCATAAGGACTACGTTGCCCTCGTCCTCATGCAAGACGTATGGGTGTACATAAGTCTCTTCCTCATTTGGCTCCTCCACATAGTGGACTGGAGTGTCACTCGGTGGATGGGTCACGTAGGGACCAGGCGATCTAGGTATGCCCATAGGGTTTATGTCCATTCTAGGAATAACCAGTTTAACATTGTTAGGTGCATGAAGGGCCAATGGGGCTCCCCTTCCGAAGAATTTTTGGGGTCTGCTCACTAGATATGGCTGGTCATATGGTTGTAAGTACGGAAGTCTTCTTGATAATCTGCAATGTGCAACGTCATGACCGAATCTACCACAATTAGTGCAAGGTTGTGACCTAGGGTCTTGAAACTTGGCCAGCAAGTGGTTTCTGCCACAGTACACTCATTGGATGTGTGGGCATGTTGGTCATCTCAACATATCCTGTAGTTTGGCTATCTCCATTTTTACCTTAGCCAAGTCTTGGTTGTCCCAATGGCTTTCCCTTTGTTCTAGACTGTTGGACCTGATCGTTCACTAGAGGCTGACACTCTCTTTGAACTCCGCGAGTTGGTCTCTTCTGAATTTGAGCTCTTGGAGCTCCGCTCTTTTAGCTGATTGTCTACTTGAATGGCCTCTTCAAACACCCTAGCTAGCAAGTCTCACTGCAAGCTCGAATCGCCTGCCAAGGCCTTATATAGCTCCTCACTCCGTATTCCATTGATAAACACGGTGGACAGCACTTTTGGTAGGTCATTTGTCCATGGGGATTCTCTTGAAGAGGCTCCTCACATGGGTGACATAGTCGTGAATGTCCTCTTTCTCTTTCTGCTTGACATTCATCATTCTTACTAGCAAATTGTTAGAGTATTCGGGCTTGGAGAATCTCTTGATGAAGAGGTTTTTGAGGCCGTTAAAGTCTGCTCATTCTCCAGCATCTAGACTCATGTACCAAGTCCTACCCTTGTTGCCTAAGAAAATCCCAAATGCTTGAGAGTGTCGAGTCAAGTCGGTGAGGCCGTTGGCCTTGCAGACTTGCTTGAATTGCTCTACAAAGCTATATGGATCATCGTGGGGTTGGTACTTGTCGAGTTGCTTTGCAACAATTGGGATTTTAGACTGACCCTTAGAGTCTTAGTTTGCTTCTAATCCTGCCAATAATGATGTCGCAGTTTCTATAGCACTTTTTTCTGCTGCTGTGTTGTCAAGTAGTCACTTCATGAGAAGCTCACTCAATGTCAAGTCTCCTTCCAGGGCTCTCTCATGATCGGTTGGATTCCCACCTACTAGGTTTAGCACCCGCTATACCTCGCGCAATTCTGCGTGTCTGCCTTAAGCTCCTAGCACGCTAGTCTTGGTTGTATTTCACTATACCTTGCAATACCTTGTGGGCTAGCTTCCATTTCTCTTCCAAGTCTATTTTGATGGCCTTTGCCATTCTGCCACAGTGCTCATACCGAGCGTGCACATCGTAGCTGCTCACTAGTTGCTGAATTGCCTCTAGAAAAACTCCTAAGTCGAGTTCCTTGTTCGGGCTGCAATCTGAGCTTTCCTCTGTCATGATCATGTTCTCATGCTCTACCAAGCTATCGATCAGGTTGAGCAAGTTGGTCAGATCCACTTCTCGAGATCTTCTCCTATTGGTGGGTTCCTTGAGGTGTTTATCTAAGTAAGTTCCTTGACTTATTGCATCCAATCCTCAATTTATCTCTACTCAGTGTGTGTGTGTATTCTTTCTCGTGCACTTGTGCTTGATCATGCTTTCAGTTGTCCTTAAGTGTACTTCAAGTGTAGAAATTCACGGTCAGTGTGGAAAACAAGTATCTAAGCAGCTTATGCACTCTCGCTTCGTTTTAGGCATGATAGGCTTGTTGACCCACTTTTGGCCATCTTATCAGGTTTTAGGGTTTCTCGCTGCATTGCCTTACCTGTTTTGTTCAGGGTCTTTGGCTCAGTTGGCTGTCGCTAGGACTTTGGGTCTCGCAATAGCCTACTTGAGCTACTAAGTGGCTGCGTCCTATGAATTTGCCTATTCCCTGTCCCAGAATCGAGTTCTGTGTGTCGGGAGGACTCACGAAGGTTTACGCGGCCTAGCCGGGTCTGGTCTAATTTCTTGAAATTTGGAAAAATCTTGACTCGGTTCACCTCATTCGAGTTGCAGGGGTCGAGTGATGGATTCAGATGGGCAGAGGGCTGAATGGAAATTGTGGGCCGAGTTGTTGTGGTCGAGGGCCGAATGGGAAGCTCGGATAGGGTTACTCGGACAGGGTGATTCGGATGGGCTAAGGAGATTCACTTGGATGGGCCGAGAGGGTCTATTCGGATGGGCTGAGACACGTGGGCCGAGGGCCGAGTTTCGATCTGGCCGAGTGAACTTTTGGCCGAGTTGGTTTGTTCGGATGGGCTGAGGATTGAATGGGGTAGATTGGCCGAGGGCCGAGTTGCGATGGGCCGGGTGATATGCTCAGACGGGTTGAATTTACTAGTGGACTGAGTTGGTCGAGAGTAAGTGGACTGAGGGCTAATTTTGGGACTTGGCCCAGGAACCGACCACTCAGACGGACCGAACGCTGCATGACGATGGCAATGAAGGCAGTAATTTTCTCAAATCTTGCATCACATGTAATCATATCACACGAGTGTCCAAATCGGTACCAAGGCATAAGGGGAAGGGCTTGATATACCTGGAATGTATGGTAGACTCCTTGGCAGCAAGATTGAATTGAATCTCCAAGAGCGCTCTCTCTCTCTCTCTCAATGTCAGGGTATAAAATGAGCTGTTCCTTGACCTCTTGGCTCTTAAACCCCTTCCCAGGTAAGGTTTTGATGTCCCCAATCACTGACTTGCCGACAATAAACATCCCAAGCAGTCTTTTTTTCCATTTTTGCATGATTTGTGCCTTGTTTTGCCCTATTTTACAGCAGTAAACCCTACGCTTTTGCGATCTAATTTCCTAATCCTAACCTACACTAAATGCAACAAAGATCGAAGGTAAAAAATTGAAATGATTTCTCCATCTTTTCCAATCATCAAACTGACAAAATAACCCAAAATACTTACTTGTTTCGAAGATAAAACAACCCAAACTTCCTACCTATCTTAAGCTCTGTTTTGGGATGAATCCCTTACTTCATTGCTTGATATGAGGCATGCAAGTGCTCAAGCTTGAATCCGTTTGTCCCAGCAACAGAACCAAAATGTAGTGGGAGCTCTCGCTCAACTGCCAAGACCTATGGACCGCTTATTGTTTCAAGTGTTTCAAGTGAGTTCTCATGGGCTATCTCTCACCTAGCCGATGCACCGTCAATCCTCTCGGGTATAGTGAGCTTACCTTGATGCTGAAATGAGTTGCCTCCTCTCTTGCACACACTGGTAGCTCCACGATTCTAGATGCTAGCTCAAGCATCCTCAAGCATCCTCCATCTCCAAGCTCCATCCACTATAGCCGCGCGCGCGAGAAAAGAGAAGAGAAGAGAAGAGAGAAGAAGAGAAAAGAGGAGATGGTGAAGAGCTCCACCCTCTTAATCCCTCACTCCCACACACTCACTCACTCTCTCACACTCTCACACTCCCTCTCTCAAGAGCACACACACAAGCAAGGTGAATAGAAGAAGAGAGGACTCTTGTTAGCCACACACCAAAGAATGAGCTTCCATTTACTTTTTTAACTTTATATACAAACCCTAAAATCCCATGGGTACCCATCCCTTTTTACATGACCGGCCATTGTGGCAAGGTCCCTTTTTTTCTCTTCTTGCTTTAAGCCCTAAGCCTATACCCGTCTATTCTTTTACAAATGGCACAAGAGGGAGCATGGCGCTCTTTTACAAGAGTTTTTAGAGTTTTTTGAGGCACCTTCCATTTAAAATTGCACTTTTTGCCTCAGCTTAGCTTTAGGGGACGCCTTTATGCCTTTGCTCTTTTTCCATCATTTTTTCGCCATCTTGAATTGAGGTTAATAGCCCCTCTGCAACTTCTATTTCAAGTTAGATAATAGAAAAGTCAGGATTCATAGTGATCAATCCATGACATGTAAACAATGTGCTTCTCCACATATCCTTGAGATAGCAGAATCCTTGTAAATGTTTTTAATAAAGAACGAATATAAACTTTTTTTAAACTTTTGAGTACTTTCAATTTAGATAATCTTAGTTTACTATGATCCAAGCGTGCGATAATACATAATGTAATTAGTCAATCGAGCTGGTTAAAATCATAATTAAATTGTAGGTTGGAGTTCTATAATCTATGCAGTATTGTCTTTGCATAATGATATATTGTAGCTCATCTCTTCTACTTATTTTTTAAAATTAAATATTAAATTAGATCCAAGGGATTTTAAAGGTTTTTCAAATTTCTTTTCTTAAAAATTTTCTATATTTTCTGTAGTTGGACTTGAATATACTCAGTGATCCAAGTATATTTGAGGATATAATAATGTAGAAGGAAGCATTTGTCTGTAGTATGAGTAATTTTAACGGTTACTTTAAAGTATTGAAATAAAGAAACTAAGGTAAGAGTTTTAATTTGAAACTTTAGGGTTAAAAAATGACATTTATTTAAAACCCTAGGTACATAAAAGCTATAACTCCAAACTCATTTTCACTTTCATTCTCTACTTCCCTACACTTGTGCTCTCCTCCCTTCTCTTTTTGTGTGCCATGGCTACCACTCTCGCCTTCGTCGCATGGATTAGCTCCACAGGCTATGTACACATAGGAGACTCGATATACCCTAGGTTTTGCACGACCTTGAGTCTAGAGAGCTTGCTTTCCATCGTAGACCCTAGCTCTAGTATACCGGCATTGTTTTGTGATGCGGCAAACCTTCTCACTTACTCTATTCCAAACTCTACTCTCAGATGGGTCCCCATAGATTTCCTATATAGTTTACATACTAGATCAAGCCATGCAAAGGTAATAAATCGAGCCCTCATGCATGTGGGGTAGCATCTTCGTGTGACAGTAATGCCCACCTCATCCTAGGACCATGCCACGATGGATCTCATCGAGCGCAATGTAGCATTTTCCATATATGTTTTGTGGACTAAGGTGCAAGAGGATAGTGAGGAAGACATTGACACACCCTCTCGGCCACAGCTAGAGTATTTTGAGAGGGAGCCTGAAGAGATCACACTCAATCTGAGAGTAGAGGCAGCACAAAGCTTAGCCATTGTGCACCCACCTCGTTGCCCTCTTGAGATGCCGACGAGCGATGAGCCACCCCTTGCTTCTCTCCATGCTATCATCATCGAGGGGGTGGAATATTTACTTATGCAAGATGTATTAGAAATTTTGGAGCTATATTGTATCATGGTGCATGATGCACCCAATGATTTTATAGATTTTGATATACAAGGTGTGTTAGTACATGTTGATGAGGTGGCTCGATATGATGGCACGAGTGTCGATGATATCTCTGCTTGTGAGCATCCAAGAGTAGATTGAGAATGTGGCACCACAATATGAGATCTCAGATGAGGAGTTCGAGCGGTTGCAAGAAAGCATTTTTGGACCTCGACCCGACTATGCAGTACCTTCCCAAGAGAGAGACAAGGGTGGCCCAGTTGCAGGAGCAGACTTGGATGCTCCATTAAAGCAACAGATAGATGATGCATAGAAGGTAATGTTACTAGATTTGCGTCAAAATTTACTAGTAGGGCCTCTAGGGCATCGAGAGTATGCACATCAAATTTTGTCAGGATCGGGTCCCCAGAGCTGCCCTAGTCAGAGGCTCACGTCGAGGGGTTTGAATCTGCACAAGCCTCCGATGCTAGGGCAGCTTTAGGGGTCCAATCTTGGTAAAATTTGATGTTTATACTTCTGATGTCCTAGAGGCCCTACTAGTAAATTTTGACACAAATCAGATGTATATATCTTTACCACACTCCATGCATAGTGAGTTTGACACAGTGAGTATGACAGTGAGTAGATTTAGGCCCCCCAACGTGAGCCTTTGACCAGGGCAAATTCAGGCCCCCAGACACGAGCCTCCGGCTAGGGCAACTTTGGGGGCCCGATCCCAGTAAAAATTGATGTGTATACTCTCGATGCCTTAGAGACCCTATTGGTAAATTTTGACCCGAATCGGATGTATATATCTTTACCACACTCCATGCATAGTGAGTTTGACACAATGAGTCTAACACTGAACTTGTGTGATGCAGGACATTGTCTATATAGATGTATTTTCATCTAGACAAGATGGATGATTTGGTAGCCAAGGAAGGGTGCATGACTTGGGATTAAAGGAGTATATCGCCCAGCTTGTGAGCAACATTTTTGTATTCCATAAGACTTGCTCTCATGCTTTTTTTGAGAACTTCTTGAAGTTGAGGGAACTAACGAAGGCTGGGCCCTTCAAGAGCATCCCAACGAACTCTAGCTTGGAGAAAGTAGTGTTGCTTCAACATTTGAAGCTCCTCTACTTATTCTCTAGTACTAGGTCTGGGCCACTTTTTCCATGGTGGCCCGTGGCATGGTTGCTGGTGTTGAAGACCCCAATGTCATTAGGCATGAACTACTAGGGCAAAATGTGTTGCTGCCTATGATTAAGAATAGCTTTGACCATGGGGAGTCTAGCTCAAAGAAGCCTAGGAGAGAGTAGATGTACTTAGTACCAAATGATATTTCATCACCAATATAATATAATTTGTAATCTTCTCTTGAAGTAGTGAAAACTGATATTTGTTGGATTTGCGTGCAATGTAGTTTGTCATATGCGTCATTTATTATTGTTTTTTACATGAATATTACATTTATTTATCAGATTTATATGCAACACAATTCGTACCCTAAATTTAATACTAGTGCTTTATCGAGTTAGTGCGCAACATGTATTCGTTTGAACGCATGTAATGATAACTCAAAGATATAAATAAGTGAATAAATAAAAATAAGATGCACCAAAAAATTTGTATTAATATTCATAACATTTTACATGGGATCCATTACAACCAGGGTTTCACAAAATCTCTTTGGAAGCTACATTTCGTATATGTTTTGGTAGTGCACCCCTATCATTGTTGATCTCCATGAGGACTATCCTTCCATTTGCAAAAGAACCTCACTATCTGCAAATCCCTATTGGTGACGATGACTCTCCTTACATGTATTGTTGCATAGACTGAGTCTCCAAACAAGTCGATGATGTAAGCTTCAGAAGCTTCCTATAGTGCAAGGAGGGCTGGGCAGTCCAGTGATCGAGTTGTTGCAAGCATGTTCCATCCAGGAAGAAGTGCTACCTTCTGATGTTCTTAATGAGTATGCCATCCATAATCTCACGTGCTAGCTTTTGGAATGGAGCCTTTGGTATCACGAGGTGCATGCTCTTTTGGTAATTGTGAATCTCACAAAGAGCCACTATGCATGGCTTCCATCGACACTTGCGATGCTAGCGTGGTGGTGGTGGTGGTGGAGTTGGGGGAGGTGGCCTCTACATAGGATTTCTAGGGGATATCCCTGGGCTTCTTGCTTGGTGTGTGCCATGCCTTCTAGGAGAGAAAACCCAAAACTCAAAAGTGAAATGTGTAAAATGAGGTGAAACTTTGAACTTATAGCAAAACTTTCAAAAAATCCTTAAACATGAAATAATGTATCCAGGCTTTGGAAAAATATGACCAATGATTCGATTGACGTGAAATTTTACCTGTGGACTCTTCTAGGGTACATCAACTACCCAAAAAAAATTTGGCCTCATCAGAAGTCTCTAGGACATCTGTCTGAAGGCTGGCGTCTAAGGCCTTGAATTGTAGATTCAAGGCCCCAGATGTGAGCCTCCGCACAGGTGTCCCAGAGACTTCTAATGGGGCCAATTTTTTAATATTCATGAGTTTTTATGATGCCCGGCATGTGGGTGAAGTTTCACTAGATTTTGATTTATAAAATTGACGATTCAATCATTTTTTGAAAATGCATTAATTGTATTATACTTCACTGATAACAGAAAAACTCACCACCACACCGAGTGTGCGCAACTGCATATTAAATGTGTTGTCAACCAAACTACGTGAAATATTGGAAACTTAAATATTCACAAACAATAAGTCATGGGTCAAATGGAATATTATATATCATATATAGTGTTGCCAAATCGCTAAATACATTAAAGATATAGTGCATCAGCCCATGTACAATTGATCATTGATGTGTGCATGATTGCACATTTAATTTATCCTTAACCAAACTACTTTCAAAATTAGAAACTTGGAAATACGCACAATGCAAATTATGGAAAAATAGAAGATCAAAATATCAGATTTGGCATTACAAAACCATGAAATGCACGGTAGATAATGCATTGCACCAAGTATAACTAGAGCTAGGCAAAATTTAGCTCCATTTTGTAGACCACTGCTATCAAATACTTGAAGGTCTACTAGAAACATAAACTGAAACTAAGCTCCTTACAATCTACAACCAAACCTGAGCTAAAAACATAGATCCAATTACAAGGTTTCTTCTCAAATCATATTGTTGACATTAAGATTACATGCATCCTTGTTGTTGCAGATCCTACGAATAAGAACCATATCTATGGGCTTAATAGTGATAGGTTGGGCATGAATGGCTAAAACTTGAGAATCACCCATTAGATCAATCAAGTAACTTTCAGTTGCTTCTTGGAGAGCAAGCAAGGCTTGGCTTGACTATCGCCCTGCATTCCTTGCCTGGTTCCTTGAAAAGAACTTGTGATGATGTCCTAACTGCAAATCTTGTAGTATTTCTCGCACCAAATGGTGCCTTAGGAATAATCACGTTGGCACTCTTTTGGAATTTACTTATCTCACGTAGAGGAGCTATGCCTGGTCTCCATCTTTGCTTCTTATGTGTTGGAGGATGTGTATTACCAATTGGAGCAGTAGTGGGAGATGGAGTAATTGGAGAGTGTGGACCACCATTTTTGGACAATGGCGAACCATTATTATTGACCATACTAGGGCCACCATTGTTGGACATAGTAGCACCACCATTATTAGCTATAATAGGGCCACTGTTATCCAGCAAGGGACCTTTGTCACTCACAGTACGCTCACTAGATTTGGAAGAGTGTTGAGCTCTTGCACTTGCAAGCGCCTTCTTGATAGGAAGCTTAGAATGTGCCATGGTTATGATAATGAAGGATAGAAAGGTGGAGGGTAGAGTAAAGAGTAATGGGAAAAAATGAAAGGAGAGACTTAAGTACAAAACTTTTAAACTTATTGTGGTGTAAATGAACTTTAAAATTAAAAAACATAGTTTAAAATCGACTTTGAAAAACATATTGAAAAACCTTTGAAATTTTAAACAAAATTTGCAAGACATCTCATGTTAAAGATAGGAGTATTGATGTGTCATATCTTGGGTACTTATGCTCTCTCGTGGACTCTAAATGCATCAAAAGTATTATCTTTATCTAGGTCTCCATTTCTTGCCATCTCTCTCTTGGGTTTCCAACTATTTTGTGTGGCGTTGTCTAGTTGTGTTGTTTTCATATCTTGCTTTTCTCACTTCATATATTGCCCTACTTATAAATTATGCTTGAGAGGTTTTGGACTTCTTTTCTTTTTCCTCATATTGTAGCTCTAATATCCTATACCACCATTGTAATAATTGCCTCATAGAATTGGAATCATTGATGCCACCTCCATGATCAGTTGCCTTTTGAAACGCACAATCAGCTTGCCAATGAGATTGCCTTGAGTTGACCATACTGCCAAACTTCCTTGATCTGCAAAGTATGGATCATGTGCTTCAAGTATATGCTGCACAAGAAGAGAGATTAGAAATACAAACTAATTCGAAATGATGATATTTTTTTTGTAATGGTTACAATACTGACCATGTAGTGTGTTATACTGTTTGTAGTCCATGCCTCCACCATGGACTTATGAAATTTAGGAATTGTCTCTTTAAATGTATTGGCATTACCATCCCTAAACCTCAATTTTTGTAAGAGAGCTGCTAATCTATCTAGGTGGATCCACACTTCTGCCTTTGCAATTCTCATTCGTCCCCCATTGCTCCAATCCGAAACATCAAGGTGCAACTTTTTCCATACTTCATACTTCTCTGGTTTTTTTACAAGTATATTGCCTTCCTCATCTTGAGGTGGAGATATAAACTTCCTAGCCTTGGGTCCACCAAAGCATAGTTTACAAGGGATATTTCCACTCTTTTCTGATTTTTTCTCGTCCTTTTCTATTTCTACTTGGCCCCCGTGCAATCCAACTTCAGAGAGGACTCATTCTATCTTCTTGCATGTAGCATTAGCTTCTAACACAGGCTGCATCTTGTATGCAAAGCATATATATTCATATACTAGCTTCTCAATTATTCTAACCAAACAATGCAATGTGCAAAAGTGAACCCTTGTTAGTGGTATTTCCAAAATAGGGCGCTAGTTTGAATCCACTGAAGCTAGCATTCCGTTTCTCATGACTTTTTGATCACGTGTTGGAGCACCTTGTTGTCCTGCCTTGGTAAGCCATTCTTTCTTTCCATATTTTCCTTTCTTCCTAGTTTGCATGCAGTATATGTAAGAGAATTTTGCAATGCATTTGACAAACCAAACATACACTTCAATGTTTTTAAATCACCTGTAAGATGCCATGCAACTTGATAGTCCCCAAATCCCTCGAAGTGTAAAATTGCTCCATTATTTTTCTATTGAATAACATTGGGCATATTAGTGAGGTGTAAAAAAACTTCAAGTACTTCATGGTCCTTCTTTGGTACTTCAAATGCTACAAGCCACCATATTTCATTCTCTAACTATACAATGAAGTATAAAGGATGGTTTTCATCGATAATGTTGGAATCCAAGGCTTGATTCATAAGTGTTATACTCACACATTCAAGTTTTTTCCCCTTAATAATCTCACTCTTATCAAGTTTGAGGACAAACTTAAGCTTGCCTCTACATTCTTCCATAGACATATTGTAGAACTTGACCATAGCAATCTAAACCTTACATATATCCAATACAAAGTTTTTGGATGCATTCAATACAAATGCAACTTCTTTGGAATCAAACTTCAATATGTGTGTATTTTCCAGATGCATTTGCTCACCAATTAGTTCTAAAACTTTCTCATTTACTTGTTTTCGAGCCTTCTTCACGTGAAATGGTTTTGGTAGAGACATTACTTGCTTCGTTTTGAAGACTTGCTTGAATCCTGTATACAATTGTTGATAGAGCATACTATATGACTCATAACTCATTCCCACCTTGTCACATAATCCCTAAGCATCTGTAGCAGTAAACAAGTTGTTCACATCCCTAAGATGTTCACTTGTGATACCATCTACAATGTCCTTGAATTTACGATTTTCCAATGCATTTTTGAATATATCCTTACTTAGGACTTTGGCAACATCATCATTCTCTGCATGAGAGAATATATTTCTCATTGTAGTAGATTAGTCTATGATATTGTCCACTTCCTTTGGTTAATTGGTGAATTGGTTTAACTAATCGGATGCACCAATGTGCTTCTTTGGTTTTCAAAGTGGGCCCAATCTCCAAAGTTTTAATGAGCTTCCTCTTTATGTTTCGATTCTCCTTCTCCAAGTCCATAACTTTAGACTGTAACTCCATATTTTGTAAGTGTGTAGCTTGCATAGCATCTTCAATGATAGACATTGCTTGTTGTAGGATCTGGTTCTCCCTATCCTTCTCAGCCAATAATCTA
The DNA here is from genome assembly GCF_053477565.2 of Lygodium microphyllum. NCBI lineage: Eukaryota > Viridiplantae > Streptophyta > Polypodiopsida > Schizaeales > Lygodiaceae > Lygodium > Lygodium microphyllum. Next base: position 130,190,700 of record NC_141156.1, read on the forward strand.
TCCTTTTCCATCAAAGATTGCATATTACCTTGTAATCTTGTCTACATTTTTGTCAAGGCTTGATGAATCCCTGCTAATCCTTGTGTGACAAGTCTGTATGTGTATCCATAAAATCCTTTATTGCATTCACAAACAAACTTTACAAATGATGTAAGCCCTTCAAATTGTGGTAGCCTTTGAGTGACTGGATCGGGTGGATAAATGCACCCATCAACCCAAAGGTCCACGTTTTTTTTTCCCTGTATTTCTTTCTTGTTGCATCCTATATCTTATTGCATCATCCCTTTTTATAGTTATTTTGAACATTGGTGCATATTCATCCTCCAATTCAAAGTGAATATCTCTCTTTCTCTTGGTACGTCCTGCACCTGCATCCTATAAAGAAAAATATAAGCCAATTTTAACATTACACAATTACACCCCTTTGATTAATAGTAAGCTAAGGAGCCGATGCCAATTTTCTCATCAATAACAAGAACGTCTAAATATCTGAGAGCTGTAGATCAGTATCAATCCAGCAGCTATAATTCTGGATTGGCTCAAACCACACAATTACACCCCTTTGATTCACTATATCTGTGTTCTTTTTTACCCAGTTGGATCTTGTCTCTTTCTCTTGATTTCAGTCATGATAGACCCTAATCAATCCCTAATTTTCTTGCAATCTTAGCTTTTAATCTACCTCTAATCAGCATCCAATCTTATCTTCTCTTCTATCCAAAATATTCTCTCTCTCTCTCTCTCTCTCTCTCCCTCCCTCAAGAAGAATTGATCAAAGATATTTAAACACATTTATACAGAAGCTTGGCTAGTGGAGAACAATAACATCATCTTATCTTCTACCCTAATTTACTCTCTGTCACTCTATCACTTATTTTCTTATTTCATCTCACACAGACCTCTCTCTTCCCCCCTCCCTTCTCCCTTTCTCTCTCTCTCTCTCTCTCTCTCTCTCTCTCTCTCTATGAATTGACACTTAAGGATTAAACAACAACTATGAAGAATAATAACATCATAAAGATTCAAAAAATAAAGATACCTCCATTATCACTTGATTGCTTGTAGTATAGAGTGTTGAAGAGGAAGATTGCTTGTAGCAGGGTAGACAGTGTTGTAGATAGAGATTATTTGATTTCAACAAATGCTATCAAAACCACTCTTGAGATTGCTTTTGTAGCAGGGTAGAGAGTGTTGTAGATAGTACTGAGTATTGCTTCGGAAGAATTCGTATGCAAGAAACCATATTCTGATGAAGGGAAGGAGAAGAGTACACAAAATTTCGAGTAAAACTAGAGCTTTGAGAGGGAATGGAGAAATGCCCAGAAATAGGCATATACATGTCCAAAAATGATAAAAATTTACAAGGAAATTCTCGAGTAAAAAATGTATCTTTGGGTAACAAATAATCTTAAAATATGATATGTATGTCATTTTATATCGTTTTTTAACTTTTTCCCTTTTAAGAAGCAAGAATGAGAATGATTCTGATATATTTTCATGTTGAAAAGTCATGAGGGAAATGAAGAGTCGTATATTAATGATTGGATTTGTTTTTACAAAAAATAGAATTGTATTTTTTTAGTTATGAGGATTTTGAGAAAAAGTGACCTTATCCTACAGTTTGAGAATAAAATAATAGGTGAAATTTATTGAAAATACAAATATGAGATTTGCTTGATTGTATAAGATCTCTTATTCTAATATTATTTTGGAATCTCTTTCTAGGAGAGAGAGGTGAGAGAAACCCCTTAAGCGGCAAAAAAGAGAGTCCATATTTCTCCCAATGTTAGTCTAGATTCTAGAAATTCAAGACCCAAGAATCAAGCAATAGCTTGCAAGCCTAAGCTATTCAAATGTCAATAGTGTGTTGCATGTTTTGCATCCACTAGATAGACTCGTCGCTCGACTACTACATAGGCTATGACCTATAGCCAATAAATTAGCACAAATGCTAGTTAACTTGAGCCAACATGAGGCCTTTTCCTCTAGCCAAGTTAAAATAGAAAGCAAGATTCTAGGAAATCCAATTTGAGAGTGGGAGTATGGCTATCTGAGAGTGGGAGTGTGGCTAGTGGAGACTCTAAGTGTGGCTAGTGGAGACTTTGAGAGCCTATGCTAATGTGGAGAGTGGCCTCTAAGCTTGTTAGTTTCCTTGAATAGTTGTACCTACTAGCATGACTAGAAGAAGATAGATTGTCAGCATGAGTGCAAAGTAGAGCTCAATGCTAAGTGCAGTCTATGGATAGTGGCACGCTTGGATACAAAGTTGCATGCAACAATAAAATTTTACACTACAATTACAATCAACATCATTGCCAATTGGTTTTTGTATGGACCATATGATTTATGATTTATGATCCATGGGTCTCCTTGTTCCTGCTACATGCTCATTGCATTATGCTATCTTTTACTATGTAGACTACCGTATCATTTATGGACTAAGATTTGGAGGTAAGAAGTTGGATAAAGCATCTATTGACATTATATTTACAATTGACTACTACACACACTACAAGACTTGAGGTATGGGCACATCATAGATCTTAGTACATTAATGTATAAATGTGTTATCAAATAAATTACTAAGTCATCAATGCATGGTTTTTGTATATGCAACTTGACCTTTTCTCCTTATATGGTTACAATGAGGAATATAAAGAAAATCAAGAAAGAAAAAATTCTTGAAGAGTCTCTTGGGTTACATGATTTAGTAAGAGAGATGGATCTCAATGCATCAAATGCTATAAATGTACTTTCTAGTACTAATGAAGCCAATAGTGTCAGTAGCAAGAAAAAACATAATTAGTATTTATTGAGCATTAAAAGAGCCAACATCCTTGGTTCTACTATATTGTAGGTAATGATGGAAATGAGAGAGTCAAATGTAAATTATCCTAATTCTTCATTTGTAAGGCAAATCCATTTGCTAAACTTGTGGGAGTAACCTCATTGTAAAAAAATGCATTACAAATCCATGAAAACTCAAGCAAACATGTGAAGGCAAAGTTTATGTGGCAAGAGCATGAAAAAGAAGCATGATACCCATTGAGAAGCATATTGATGTTATGACAGATAGCACGGAATAGCTCATAGTATCATAGATATAGTGTGCATGGAATGTTATCAGGAGATCCTTACCTCTGGAAGATTTTTACTATCAGTGCAATTTCCAAGGGTTTTATGAGAACCCCAAAACATGCCACTAATAAGTGCATAGTTGGCTTACACAAGCAAGGATGCATGCAATGTTAGGATTTGATGGCCATCCATCTGTCCAAGGGCCCCCACTTATCCCAAAATTGACAACTAAATATGTAACTATTCATAGGAATGACATGAATGGACTTGTAACTTTTTGAGAAAGAAATTTCATCTAATTGGGAATTGGGTGAAGTACCCATCCAAAATTGAGACTATCTAAAGGATGCTTTAAAAGTATATATTGAGCAAAATCTAGAAAGTTCAAATTGATAAATCACATTTTAAATTTTCCTAGTATATATGCTTGATTACAAGGGAAATTAAGCATATCCACTAGAAAAATTAGAAACATGATTTAATGGGTAGTCCATTCTATTCCATCTAGGTTGATGAGATTATAGATATTAGTGTACAATAATATATGATTTTGTATGTCACCTTTCTTGAGGATGCTAGAAATTGTCATGTAACCACAAAGTTTCTTGACATTCTTCAACCCCCAACAAATGCAACAATAAAGGCTAGGTAAGATGCATTAATTAATTTCTTACGACGCATAGAATTGCCAATGCAAAAATGATCGGGATTGCAACAGATGGTATGACACTCATGATAGATTCAAACACAAGCTTAGTAGTAGCAAGGTTATAGAGAGAGACTCCACACCTTCTAAGACAACGATTCATTTAGTAGATTCAAGGAATTCAAATATATGGACAAAATTATATGAAAAATGTAAAAATAAGCTTCTAGATCAACAAAAAGGCATGCATTATCAGCAGATGTTGTTAAGTTATTTGGTATTAATAGGAGAAGAAAGTTCAAAGTACAAAAAATACATGATGTATGGTAGCTATCAAAGGTCATGTAATGATTAATATTATGGGGCTTATATCTACATTCTCGACGGTCACATTAAATGAGGATGCCATGCTATACTCTTTCTTGAATAATTATAGGGTGTAGTATTTTTTCACTTTTATATTGATATCCTTGGAGAGTTGAACATGTTAAATGCCACTTTTCAATCTACTCATCCAGCTGCATCTAGCATTGGGAGTCACATTAAGTCAATTATGGAGCCTCTTTTTATTGCATTTCTTAGTACACCATTTGCTATTGATATTGTATATATAGAGAGATTTATAAAGAAGGCACATATATAGATGGGAGTCACTATGTACAAAGATATACAAGATGTAAGACATGAACAATATTTGCATTTCAAAGCTATGTGAGAAGGTGATCTAGCTAATCTACACGAGTCGTATGATAGTCCAATAGAACATATAATTGTATTTTTATGCAAATGCTACATCAGAAGTTAGATAAAATCTTTATGGGATAAATTCAAAGATGACTTTGATGTGTTTGAAGCATCAAAGTTTTTCTCTCCAAACGATTATGATAGTGACTTAGAAAAGCTAGATATTTCCACCAAAGAATGGTTGCAATTGTTGCTTGGACACTTTGGCAAAAATACAAGCTCTTTGACTAGTGTAGTGGAATGGAAAGATGAGAGAATATCTTTAATTGCAAGAATGCATAATTGTATTAAGGGGAGGGACATGCACTTAGCCTAGCAAGAGTGGCAATCATGATGAGTGGGAGTGTTCGTTTCTATCAATAATAAATATATACATAGCATTATTAGTCTTACCTCTCTTTTTAGTTGCATGTGAGAGAGGACTCTCCAAGATGAATAATAATAAAAATAAGTTTTGGAATCAATTGTCACTTGACACTTTGAGTCCATTAATGTTCTTAGATATAAATACCCCAAAAGTATCAAATCCAAAACAAGTGCCATGAAATGAGTGCTATGATGCTTTGGAAGGGTATGAAGAACAAGAGATCTGGTCCTTTGAAAATAACTTGAGAAATATATTGATGGTGTTATTAGATGTTGCTTTTGTATTTTGTGACCTTGCTTGTAATTACCTTCTTGGAAAATTGATACTTCGTATCATATGTCATGACTCATAAAGTGGTACAAACTTAATAAAAGATTGTCATTACTACCCTTGGGTAAGTTACTCATGAATATATGTGTGCATCACATGGATTCAAAATAAGTTATTTTTAAAATACCATTTCTATATATTTTTTACATAGAGGAAGGGTATAATAAAAAGGGGTTATTTACATATTGAATAGAAAAGGGTTATGTTTTATTCAGAAAAATTCACAGATAAGGATATTTATCAATAGGCCTTTAACGCACGTGATGTAGAGGATATACATATAGTAACTTCCCCGAGTTACTACCATACACTATACTTAGTACTTTTAATTGTAATTTTAATTTGCATTTCCTTGTTATATATGTATGTAATCATGATAGTGTAAAAATAAAAAATTTATGACAATTGTTAATAGATTGGTAAAGTTTGAATTTACCATGCCTACTATAAGGTCTAAAATAAAGCATTTTATAGAAAGTTAAGGTGCATCCCAATGCTGCCATAACTTGAATGTTCTGGGAAGTCTGTAAGTAGCTTAAGGATAAATGAATTTTACTTATTTCTTTTCTCACTCATCATGTAAGAATTTATAAGAGACATATCATATATAATCGATTGTAACTACCACATGCCTCCACCTCTAAGAAGGGGCATGGGGATTTTACTCACAAATATGTAGCATACATTCACATGGGTTCAAAAGAATGGATTTTTAAAATACCATGTTTAGACCTTTTTCACATATATAACTTGGGTACCATATGAAAGGGTCATTTGTAGATTGAATAGAAAAGAGATGTGTTTTATTTCTCATAAATTCGTAGATAAGGGTATTTTTAAATAAGCCTTGAATGCATGTGATATAGAGGGTTTAAGTATAGTCAACCCCCAAGGCCTCAGCTTTTAAAGTATATTAGTTTTAAAAGAGCATCACCTTCTTTTCAACTCAAAATTATTATTTCTTATTTCTCTCTCATTAATGGTAGACACTTGGCTTTATAATGTGCACATACTCCAACTTTTCATTTGTGATATGATCTACTTTACTTCTTCACACCATCTTGATTGAGGCATGCCATTGTGACTGCAGCACGTTGTCTTTACAAGCTAGCACTTACACAACATGGAACGTTGATGTTTTTACACAGGTTAGAATTCTAAACTACCACCCATTCAGGCTTTTTCCTGCCCTCAAAACAAGGGTGAAATTCTTGAGTATCTTAGTGAAAAAACCAACAGTCAATACAATGCCGACAAAAGGTTGGGGTACAATTATGTGATTACCCAAATTGTTAAATGTGAAAGCAAATCTTGAAATTTTCGAAGGAAGCGTTATATGTATAGTATATACATATAGCAAGCTCCGGACTCGAGGCTCCATGGCTGTTATTTCCATGGCTGTATAGTACGAATGCGGGAACGTCTGTCTGCGAGTAAACACACCAGACTACCAGGGAGATCACACGGTTGCCTTGCCTACTACCGGCCACCTGCCATTTGAAAGTATAGCGCTTTAATATAGCTGGGAGGGAAGTTAATGCGAGAGAAGAAATGCAGGGGCAGACGCGGCAGAGCGAGAGAGAGAGAGAGAGAGAGAGAGAGAGTGTATGACGATCTATCATGTAGCCATCATGGATGATGGGTCTTCGCCTGATAGGCTATAAAGGGAGCTTCAGTTCTAACTTCTATCGTTGTTTCTGCGTTATTTGGAGACATCATGTAACGTGCAAATAATTAGATCGATGGCTTAAGATCACAAGGTAGGGTAGCGCTGATAAATGCTGAGGATCATATACAACTGTTCAGTTGATGTGATGGATCCAGTTCATTTAGGTCTTTAGATAAGCCCTCGTATATACTATAGCCAATAGCCATATCTGCGCGCTCACACACACACACACACACACAGTCTCTCTCTCTCTCTCTCTCTCTCTCTCTCTCTCTGTGTCAACACCAACACACACACGCACTCAGTCTCTCAGTCTCTCTCTGTAATATCCTGCGCCCCATGGACCACAGCTCGGGACTCTCCTCTCTTTTCGACGATTGGAGCTGCAGTGTCGACGAGATTGACGAATGGATCCTTTCCCCCGACCACCCCTTCGTATTTGCCGGTCTCGACGAAATCATGCATGGACCAACTCCTTCAGATCCAGGAGCAGGAATCCATCAGACTGCTTATAGTGACGGCCTCCCGACGTGCGATGGTGGCAGCTATGCTTCGAAGAAGCCGATGGGATACAGCTTGGATGATTTTCTCAGAGCAGGGAAACTACAGGAAAGGATTGACAAATGTACTAGCAATCGGCAGCCTACAACTGATATTGATGATAGTAATAATAATAATCAGACGTATTATGTTACTACTACCGAAGGCCAGAGCCGGCAGCTGAAGGTGAAGCGCCAGCGTAATGTGGTGTCGGAGAGCAAGAGACGGAAGCAGCTGACTCGCCTCTTCTACACACTCCGTTGTCTCCTTCCCGTCGAGATCCCACCTCAGGTAGCTCTCTCTCTCTCTCTCTCTCTCTCTCTCTCTCTCTCTCTCTCTCTCTCTCTCTCTCTCAGAGTCGATTGGGAGTCTTTCCGCGCGCTATTACGACAGACGTCTTATCAAGGCTTCATCAATATCAGCTGAAGTGAAGACAGTGCACCCTGTGCGTGTGTGAATATGTGTGTTACGACAGAAGTAAAAATGAGCAATTCCCTGGATTTCTGTGAAGAGACAGAGACACACACACACAGCCTTTAACTGCATATTGAGCTGCCATCTTGCCACCTTATCAGGCTTACCCTAAGCAGCTCATTTCCGGGGCGAAGGAATCAGGCTTACCCTAAACAGCTCATGCCCGAGTCTTCCTTCTCCTGTTATATGGTTTGGCTTACGGGAAATCATCTTTATATAAAGAGGCACAATTTGCTTTGGAAGTTGAAAGAGATTATAGTACATCAAGACGTTCATGTAAGTAACGTACAAGAATAAGTAATATGTCGAAGTGGAGCATTCCTATAGCCCAACTACAACAAACATGAACTTAAGTTAGAAACACCCTAATCATGTATCTCTAGAAGGTCCTATGAAATTGACAACATGCGAATTTGTGTGGTGTACATAACCTTCCTCAGAGGTAGCATATCTTACTCTTTCTTTTATCTTGGCCATGCGAATTTGTGTGGTGTACATAACCTTTCCTCTGAGGTAGTATATCTTACTCTTTCTTTTATCTTGGCATACCTTGAGAACATGCGAATTTGTGTGGTGTACATAACCTTTCCTTAGAGGTAGAATATCTTACTCTTTCTTTTATCTTGGCATACCAAGCAATGTAGAAACATCCTAATCATGTATGTGTAGAAGGTTTCGTTAAGCTCCCATCCTATGAAATTGAGAAGATGCAAATTTTTGTGGTGTATAAGCTTTCCTCAAAGGTAGCATATCTTACTCTTTCTTTCTATTTTGGCAGAACAATCGATGTTGGGTGATTGATGAGACATGTGCATACATAAGAGATTTACAAAAGGAGCTACAACATCTCAAGTTAAAGAAAGATAGCATATTATTGACAAACAAGTCTAGAAAATTGGATAGAAATGGTTGTCTAGGTGGTGTCAAAAAGGATGATACTAATGATGTGAGGGATGAACAAAGTATGGGTTTGGTGCCACAAAACCTGTATGTAAGAGTAACTTGTGTGGAGCAGAGGGGTGTGAAAATAATTTTGGGGTGCCATGAACGAGGCTCATCTAGATCCTTTTCAACAATACTTAACTTCCTTGAGACCAAAGGCTTTGACATTATGAGTGCCAACCGCTCTCAAGCACAAGATGTTGTGCTCTATGCCATTCATGTAAGTCTCTCTCTATGTAGACAAACTTGGTTATACTAAGCTATTTATTTGTAAAGATATCAAACTAAATAGTGTTATCCTTTTAAGATTTCACATTGTTTTAAGTTTATAGAAAATAAGAAGTTGAGTCTTTTTCAAGGAATAATTCCCTACATAAACAATGTTCCCATTTCCTTGATTTCTAAAGCCATGCAAGCAACTAGAGATTTTACATCTTACATTTTCTCACAATTTAATTTCTAATAAGTGATTTCATTTTCTCATCATCTGACTTCTAATAAGTGGTCATTGCTTCATTTTCAGGCTCGACATTCTAGCTCAATAACACCAAATATTGAAGAGCTTGAAAAAAGCCTCTCCATTGCTATTGCATCAAATCTCTAGCTAATACCTTTAATGGTCCTAATTTACTTACATCATGAAAAAATCCTCCTTTATGTTCTAGCAATTTACTTGTCACATATAGTATTAGGTAGAGAACATCCCTTGTGCTTTAATAAGTAGCCTTTAATGCAACCGATTAGGGAAAATAATACCCCCTTCTTACTCCAAGTGATTGACGTGTAATCTAGAGCTTATCCCAAGATTTTATTCCAAACTTAATTGTTAGAGAGTCTTTTGTTAGAACATTGTTGAGGTACAAAACTCGTAATTCTCTATACTCATAAATAAAATGTGTCTCACATGAAAGTGTTTAGTTTTCATTGACTGGAACTTGTTTTCTCTTGGTTGATAAATTACTACCACCACCTCTTAAATGGAATGATGAACTTTCAGTGGAAAAAATTTCTCTTCATGGATCATTTGTTGTCACCACCTCTAAGTTTGCTCTTACTATTATTGAAAATGTAATATCTTCCTACACATTTTGATTTTGCAACTTGTATGCTTAACCTTTCTTAATTATTTAGATTGAGATGCTCCATATAAAGGCATAAGAAATGTTTCCAAGACAAGTGTGAAAAGATGCAGGATCTAGAGCATGGAAGATGTGGAAGCTATGGAGGTTGGAAGAGAAAGAGTGAGTTCATGAAGACACTGACACGTCTAACTGTTATACAAGTGAATTAGGTTCCAAGATTGAGACTTGGGCTCATAAACACAATCTTGTGTATAAGATTGACAATGACACGGAGACTTTATTGAAGGACAAAAGTACTATGACATTGCATTAGAAAAGAGAGCAAGTACAATGCTTTATAGGAAACTAGACGGTAGCACTTCTCCTATTGTGCATATGGGATTCTAGTCCTGAGCTTTCACTGCTTCTTACAAAGAGACTCAAGTAGGTGTGATTGGAAACATCTCAACACCCCTCCTCAATCACAATCAGAAGTACAAAGCATATAGAGACTTTAGTGAAAGCAAAACTTGCAAAGTGTGGGCACACCATAAACATGGCAAAACACCAGAGGCTGTCACAAAAAAGGCTATGTGTGGGTACCACAAACATGATCATCCAGAAGTTGTAACAAGGGCCTCACAAAGTGTATAGAGGTTGCTACATGAGGATTTTACAAGTTTATGTCCGAAGCATTAGGGCTAGGCGATACAAGGCTAAAATAGCCTATCTGAATAGAAGGATTAATGAGGTTTGTTGTTGTTGTTCTTCTTCTTCTTCTTTTGCTCCATGTTCTTCTTCTTCTTTAACAATAACTAGATAGGCCTTTTGGGACCTCTTTCTGGCGTGGAAAAACTTCTTGGTGTGTTTAGTCCTTTTGCAGAAGTCACAGAAAAGTTGATCCTTTTTTCCTTTGTACCTATTGCCAACATATAATGCTTGTTCATCTCTAGAGATGCTTGGTTCTTCCTTAGTTTATAGCTTCTTTCCCTCCTCTAACAGTGATTCCTAGATATCAACAAGCTCAGGGTTTGGCATATTGATTAGAGTTGTTGATATATTATTATATTCAGGAGACAAACTTTAAAGTAGAACACTAATGCAAACATCTTCTTCCATTTTAATGTTGATTCTTGCAAGCTGGATTAGAAGTCATTCCATGTAATTTAGATATGTGACAAGTGAGGACTTCATTTCAAGCCTGAAAAATTCAGTCAAGAGACCATACTTTGATGACTTAGATTGTGCACCAAAAAAAGTGTCAAGTCTCTTCCATGTATTCTGTGAAGTATCACAGTTATCCACATGGTGGATATAGCTGTCGTCTAGCTCCAGTTTGATAATGGCCTGATACTTATCATCATTATTTTTCCAAGTGACTACAAGGTCCACATCAGGATGCTTCTTTTCTCTTCCAGTGGTAATGGCCCAGAGGCCCTTCTTCATCAGGATGAGTTTGATGCGGGTTTGCCAGGTGTGAAACCCGACTCCTTTGAAGAGAGCTGTTGGAGAGTCTTTTCCCATGTTGGATTTGCAAGGACAGTAGTAGATCAACTCCAAAATTCTCATATTTTATTAGTGAAAGAGCAAATTACAGTGTGTCAAGACACACAAGTAATGACAGTGTGAAAACACACTATGTAAAAGACTATGTCTAAGTTGATGTCGAACTTGAATCTTCTTAATTCAGGGTCATCGATCCTTCTTAAATATTTCTAGGTCCTTCCCCTTCTTGATTTGATGTTGGGAGAGTAGATCAGAGTGGAAATGGGTTGTTCTAGGTGGCAATAGAGAGAAAATGGTGAGATTTTTTAGCTTAGCTAAAAATGGCTACGGAGTCATAGTTAGGGTTTTTGGGGGCAACTTAGTTTTTCTAACATTGTAGGAGCTATACTTGATCATTTTGAAAACTTTTTATATGAAAATGAAGCTTGAATGATGGCCTATCAATGCCCTATGGTGTTGTCAACATCGTGAACTGTAGTGATGGCGGCAGCATTATGAATGAATATGAATGCTCTACAACAAGTTCTGGCTGGCTATGACAGTCACAAGCTTGACTGAAGATAAAGTTTAAAAACTAAAGACTTGAGCTGAATGTGAGCTGGGCAGAGATGACCAAAGGTGAGAAGAGACTGGAGAGGTAGTGCCATGCTTAGCTAAGCTCTGATACCATGTGAAGAGACACGGGATCTAGAGCATGGAAGATGCAGAAGCTATGGAGGTTGGAAGAGAAAGAGTGAGTTCATGAAGACATTGACATGACTAACTATTACACAAGTGAATTAGGTTCCAAGATTGAGACTTGGACAAATAAACAGAATCTTATGTATAAGACTGACAATGACATTGAGACTTTATTGAAGGACAAAAGTACTATGACATTGCATTAGAAAAGAGAGCAAGTACAATGCTTTATAGGAAACTGGATGGTAGCACTTCTCCTACTATGCGTATGGGATTCTAGTCCTGAGTCCTCATTGCTCCTTACAAAGGGACTGAAGTAGGTGTGATTGCAAACATCTCAACAACAAGAAAAAAAAAGGAATTCTAAATATCCTTTAAACAAAGCACCAAAACTGAAGTAAGGTGGGAAATAAAAGTTTCTTGCTAATAATGAAATATTGTAAATAGACACATTTGAACAAAAACTCACCAAAATCATTGTTTTTTGTGCACTAAACTTATCCAAGAAAACTAAATATAGGTACTTAATTTATTTATGTAAAACCTTTGACTATTCCATAGCTCATTCTAACTATTATAAACATTGAAGGTCATCCTCCAAGCAACAAGAGTGTACTCTTGTGACCCTTGTGCAAACCTTAAAAGTGAGCAGTATCATTAGGGGCTTCCAATAGACCAAACTCAAGCAAGCCTTGAATGAAATGAAAGTGGTAACAATTGAGGAATGGGGCAAGATGGAGGGCCCAATAGTCTTGTTCTTGTTCTTGTTCTTGTTCTTTCTTCATCTCTTCTTCATTCTTCATAGATTCATTCTCCCTATCTTCTCATGCATAGTGTGAGATAGAAAAGTTAACTTATTCAGACATTGTGCATGAGAAGATGTGAATAACTGTGCATAAGTACAAACACTATGTACTTGTGATACACATAAACTGGTACAAATTTAGTGGGAAGATACAAATTGTGTGAATAAGTTAACATTGTAAAGATAGATTCATTTTCCCTATCTTATCATGCACAAGTATTTAAGATCGAAGTGATAGTGGACCTCAATATGCTCTATCCTTACATGGTAAGATGGGCTCCTAGACAATATTATAACTATTATATTATCACAGTAAAGTATGACACTCCCATCTATCCAAATCTCTAAATCATAAAGAAGTAGTATCACCCATGTTTACACATGTTGCAATGGCTATTTCATTGTGGTCTACCTCTATACTAGATAATGCTATGATAGGATGTTTCTTCTATTTCAATTGATGATGGTTATCCCTAATGAGAAAGCATGTCTACTAGTAGATATCATATTGTCCATAATATTGCTAGCCTAGTATGAATCTATGTATCCAAATAACATAATTGTAGAGTTCTTTTCATAATGAAAAACATATCTAATGGTGGGTGTGAAGAAATCACCCACAAAGAGTCATGGAAAGGCAAAGAACAGTAAGGAATAGAAGGCATAGAATTTGATCCTATAACTATGCCAAAAATTTGTCTAGAGTGAGAAGAGTGGTTAATGAGAACACGAGGCTCATTACATCCCACAACACGTAAGGGCTACCACATTGGTTGCCTAAAGGAGGGGTCATGTGTCGAATTTCAAAAGATACACAAGAAGATTTATCAAACGGATATGATCATCAACAATGAAGTTGTCACTATCTTGGGCAATGCATCCACCTCCTCAAAAGCATGGAGGCATCAACCTTGACTATGATGATTTGGTTCACCATAGGTCACCTTTCAAAGGGGATCCACTCCTAGTAGCACAAGGACAAAACAAAGGAATCATAGCCTTTGAATCCTATGATATCAAATGATCTACTTGAAGAATAGGTTTTCAAAATGTGGAATGACTCAAATGTAGTAGCATGAATTGGTAATATGTGTATATCACATGGGAGATATAAACCATCCATTTGTTAAAGAGTTCGAGGAAGCCTTGAAGTTGGAGATAGTGGCTAAGAAGAAGTGTGCCACAATTATGGCCACCTTTGATTGGATTATCAAAAAAATCCAAAATTTGCAAAGCCATGTGCTCAAAAGTGAGCTATAAAAAGATATTTCTAAGACAAATAATAGCTAATGTTGCTAGAATAGAGCTACCAATAGTGAAGCGCACTTGCAAAATAATTCTTGGACTAATGAATGTGGATGATGGATTCCTATAGAACACAAAGTGCATGATGGCAGAGCATATTAATGGGTTAAGGATAGTTCACCCTACTCTAATTAAGCTTCCTACAACCCTTAGCAGTTTGCTCTTTGATATTGTATGGTAATATGCAATAGCTATAGGTGTTTATGTTCTTTGTACTTTGTACCAAGTATACATATGCTGATCTTGTTGCGCATTGTCTATGTAGCTGTGTGTTTTGTGGCTTGGCCTTCCACTTGGAAAATTTGGATGTTGTATTTATGCCTTGTATGAACACATATCACGTGTTGTGTGCATCACATTACTTCTTTGACTCCATTATGGGTGACCCAACCATTCAACGAAAGCATGAATTGTGACTAAATGGTTTCAACGAGTTATGGATCCCCTACATGCATTTATTTGATTTTTTAACTCTTTTGCTAGAGTCTCATGCACTTTTAGTTTTTATTTATGGAATCTAGTCCTCTTTTCATATAAATGTAGTACTCTATGTATTTAAAATACTCTTCTAGCATTGTTCACTTACAACACTTTTGGTATAATTTCTTACACTTTGCATTGAACTCTCTTTTAGTATGAGCTTTTAATTTTGCAGATGTAACAAATCATGCAATCCTATTAGCCACTCTTTGAGTACTTCTTAGTTCTAGTTTTGACCTTGTTTTGCTATTAGTATCATAAGAGTTGTTACAACTAGTATATTGGTAGTATTTACTTTGAGTAATGGAGGTTTATACTATAGAGAATTGTCATCTCTTTTTTGTTTCCTTTAGAATTACACACCCAAATGCCCTCAAGGGGGTGCCTTTCCTCCAAATAATAGAGTATATATCAGAGGTACTATGTTTTGTGCAATTGTTAGTTCTATGTTTGTAGTATCTTAACAACAATTAGTACTATTTAGAAGAATATTTAGTACTATTTAGAACATATCCATGTTTACTACCATATTCTATGATACTATGGTACTATGAAATCATTACATTAGCAATACTATCACTATTTTGTTGATACTAATTGCCTTTCATGAAGAAACCAATATATTAGTTTTGTTTTAAAGGAAGTAGTTTCCTAAGGAAACTTGGTAAAACTATGATACGATTATGCTTGCTATGGTTAGTAATTTCTTAGCTCAAGTTTACTAGCTTTCATTAATAGAGCTACTTTAGCAATAATACATTTTTATGTTTATAATGCTTGCAACTATAGTCACATGCACTTTTAATCTTGTTAGATATGTAACATAGAAGTATTTGTACCATTTGTAGCTATAGTCACATGCACTTTTAATCGTGCTATATTTATAATTCCTATTTTAGTAATAACACATTGTTATGCTTGTAATGCTTGCATCTTTAGCCAAATGCACTTTTAATCTTGCTAGATATGTATTAACGCCTAGAAGCATTCACTATTTGGATGCCATTCTCATAGTTAACATATGAACATGTTGTTACCCTGTCTTCAAGCAAGGAGGACTTTCACCTTCATCAAGCATGAGGGAGAAGCAACTATATGTGTGCATGTGTCTACACAAGGCTTACAAAGCTTAATGAGCCCATACATGCCCCTATATAAGTCAACCTTGACAGTAAGGACAAAGGAGAGAAATTAGCCAAAAGGAGCCTTGATTTGGATAAAGTAGAGGATGCAAAAGACTCCTATGATGAAAGAAGTGCAAGAAGAAATCCTTGAGTTGCCGAATAGAGTTTTTAAGCTTTGATCATAGTAATAAAAGCTTCCTAGTTGAGGTGTTACATGGACCTCCTCTTCCATATGAGACAACATTAGGGGGAATAGGGATTTAAAAGGGGCCCTTTAGATTAAGAGTTAATAACCTTGTTAATGACAAGATATTTGAGATGGACCAATAGAAGAGGGAGTGGTGTGCACATTTTATGCACTCCGTTTTTCTTATTGTCCCTACCACTTATAGGCTTGTCCCCCCTATGTTCCCCCCCCCCCCCCCCCCCCCCCCCCCGCCCCACTTTTATCACCCCATATCAGGTAGGTCCTAGTAGGCATCTAAAAAGATTATGCAAAAATTGAAAATACTCCCCCTCTAGAAATGGATTTCCCCCTAAAACCTCTTCTTATGATATTCAATGTCGAAAAATGCATTTTTGGGTTTTTTTGCAAGACATGCTTCCAGTTTGGCCATTCTCTTACCTCCATTCCACAAATCTTCTCAAATTTCTATACTTTGAGCTTCTCTCAACCATAGCCACATAGCCCTTAGCTTCTCTCAACCATAACCACACAACACCTAGCTTCTCTCTTTCTTCCATGGTCGTTCTCTCACATCTATTCCACAAATCTTCTTATCTTTCTGTCCTTACACATCCATAGCCACACAACCCCCAGTTTCTCCCAGTCATAGCCACACAATACCTAGCCTCTCTCTTTCTTCTAAGTATAGCCATAGCCACACAACCCCCACATTCTCCTAGCCATAGCCACCACCAACACCTAACTTCTCTCTTTCTTCAATGGTAATTTTCTTTTTTCCATTCCACAAAGTTTCTCATCTTTTTGTGCTCACATAGCCATAGCCACATATCCCTCCTTACTTCCATTACCATTCCAATGGCATCTACATGTTAAGTAGTTCTTAACTTCTCACATGTTGTTAAGGTTTTTACTTCTTCTCTCTTGTCGGTCATTTTTTCTTTGAGTCTTGTTGAGGATTAGCCTTTTGGGAAGCTTATCTAGGATATATGAAGCTTTGCATGTGGATGTGGGTGAGACAATGATGATTGGAAAGTCATCACGATATCTTTTGTATTGCAATATTTTCTTCTATAAGTTTATATATATAGTGCGCACATCAATTGATCTATATGGTTCTCTTGACTTACTTCCTTGTACATCTCTTAGTTTTTTGGAATGGCCCATTCTAGATGAGTGCAAGATTTAGATATTAAAAATGAAGAGTGTACATGACATTCATAGCTCGTTGATAAAGGGAGAGATTTAAGATAAGTGAATCTTTCATGATTTGTACCAATTATATTTTTACATATATCTTCAAAAGAACTGATGCGTATTAATGTCCTTCCATATTTATTTGTAAGGGCATAACTAAGGACTTTCTTAATTTCAAATTTGAAGAAGGATGGAATGAGGTGGGTGGGGTGCACAAAGGTGAGATATTTTTGTGTAGATTGGTAGTCTCTAGTGTTACCTTTCATTACTTGATTGCACATTCATCATTATATATGTGCTTCTATTACCAACATTGGATGAAGAAAGAAATCCAATGGATTGCCTTAGAGTCCATTGATGACATGGGACAAGCATTTGATATTCAAACTCATATGTCAGGTGAAAGGATCGATTCAATCACAATGAGGGATTGTTGGAGTTTTCTAAATCTATAGGGGCATCTTATCTTGATGGAAAGCATTTGTAAGTATGTAGAGCTTCAACTTTTGTATCAATGGTAGAAATGTGAGCCTGTTTAATATGGGATTTTTTTTTTGGTTGGGACACAATATTTCAATTCGTATTTGATTTTTTAAATTTCAAATGTGTAAAATAATAGAGAAGAATTATATTTTATCAAGTGCTTTGCAATAAGTTAGAATTTGTGTGCTAAATGATGTATTAAAAATTTATGATAAATAGATCCAGGGATTATATATATATATATATATATATAAGATTCTCTAACATTTTATATTTTATATTTTTTGATTTTTTAAACTTTTCAAAACTCCATTAAAAATAATTAATGTATTTTTTAAAACTAAAACTTTAAGTCCATGGCCTATAAAAACCATTCACTTAGCCCCATTTTCATTTTTCAACTCTCTAACCACTTCTCCTCCCCCAAGCACCCTTGTACTTACCTACTACACCCCTTCTTCCAGAATGGATCATACTCTTAATAGCTTCATGCAATTCCTTTAGGCCACAAAATTTGTCAGGGAGATTAGATCTTTATAAGATCTTTGGTCCCAATATCAAGTATTATGATATGGTATTGTGACATGGTCAAATCCTGCAATATCCTATCGAGTACATGAACATATACTTACGAGAGTATACCATTGGATTCAAGGATTCTGATGAGGAATGGGTGTCTTGTAATCTCTTGAAGTATATCAATGGCATGAAGGCATTTTGCAAACAAGATTATTTTTGTGCAAATATCACCCTGCCTACTTCAATACCTTACTCCTCGGAAAGCTAGGGAATACAACTTTGATCAACATGACATTGATTAGCTCTCATTGACTACCACTTTTATTTTGTTATTCAATGAAGATGAGGACTCTCCTATAGTTAGAATGGATGTTGAAGAGCATATAGGAGGCATGTTGAAGGATGTCCCTAATCTAAAGTATTCACCAGACTGTGGACGATGCCAAAGAGGAAGCAAAGGCTACAGAAGAGGTAAAAGTTATAGAACTTATGGTCAATAGAGCTATAGTTGCTATGGATAGCATCTTAGGAGATGGCTCAAGTAAGTAGGAGCCCGTACCCTCTACCATTGTCAATGCAAATTGTTGGATAGATAGCATAAGCGAATTCTTTATAGATGCTAAAGAATTCACATTTTTCTATGATATGGAGAAAACGTCTTAAGTTAGAGAGGCTGAGGTATTGTTGATGCTAGCAATCACTAATGACTTTTCTCTCTTTCTTGATGATTTGCCTATAGGATACGGTAACCCGAAGCTAGAAGACATAGACAATGCACTCATTGCTCTTGGAGATGTTGTGGATGTGGTGGAGCATGCAATGGTTGGCACCCAAGAGTTTGAGGCACTATAGGCTAGCTTGATGGTAGGACAAATGCACAACAAGCTCCCCAATGATTGATGAGTTAGAATCAAGTGTAGACTCGACCAAACCCTTAGAGGTTACCACCGATGTTGAGCAAAAAGTAAGTGTATCAATAACCCTTCTAGGCACTTTGTTTTACTATGCATATTATTTAAAGCTAACTTCATGTCAATGTAGCCCGTGCTCAACATAGATGATTTTGCAAGTTGCGAGAAGGATTGGGGAGAATTCCTGAATTATGCCATGATAGAGCACTACATTGGGACAAGATCCCCATAGGTCACATAACCATTCTCCATGCCACATTCACCCTAGATAGATGGACTCAGTTTTCTATCTTGAAGGCATTGTCAAAAGCACTATGTGCATCCACCATCACCTCAAATGTGCACAAGATCATTCTTGTTAAAAAGGGGTTGGTGAAGTACATTTTTGGTACACATCTACATGGAAGGATACTACAAACTGTGGAGATTCGCAAAGCTATACAAGTCAACCAAGCCACCACGTAAAAGAGCATCAAGGTAGGGTTGTTGCCAAAGGCCAAGAAGACATAAGCAGGCATGTGAGAAAATCAAGTGCTTAAAAATTTCCTAAACTTGTATTGAGCCTTAGAATTCTAAGCATAGCCTTGTAAAGAAAAAGCCCTTTATACTTTTACTAAAATCCAAATATATTTTTCTTACAATCTACCTCCTGAGTATATTTTCTTTTTCTTTTTGTTCAACTGTGATAAGATTAAGTATTTTATGAATCAATGTTATGTGATACTGATGTTAATATTTTCAGAGTATGACACATTTAAAAAATATAATTAGAAATTTATTGGTTAAAAATTTGTGGTTTGACAAGACAAAGTGCTTAGTTTTGTCTCAAAAAGTTTAAACATATCCAAAAAATGGTGAGATCAAAGCTATTTAGGATGCCTTGGATGCCACACCATAGTGCTTAGATGGCATGCAAGGCATCTTGCATAGCTCAAATCACCATTTTTTGGCATTTTTGGGCTTTTTGAGACAAAACTAAGCACATTGACATGTCAAACCACGTATTTTTTATTGATAAAATTTTAAATTTTCCTTATACTTCATTACTTATATGATACATACTAACTTGTCCTTCAATAAAGTAGAAAGGTTAACTAGACCATTGCTTCTATAATTGACAACTCGTTCTACTTAATCATCAAGTTTTCAATTAACATTGCAAATTTAATCATTACACATGATGCAAAAATACAATGTGAGATATCCAAGGCACAATTAAAAACAAAGGTTTTTCATTACATGTTGAATTTTAAAAAGTACATTGCATTGCAATGTGTTACAAAAACTCTAGGCCCTTAGTAGCTCTAATCTCTCTCCTCTCTTATGTGTCTAGCTAGTTGCATGTCTTTTGGTATGACCGCTTGGCATGAATCACACATAAATATGTATCCTCAAAAAGGCGCGATAACACTACAACATATAGACCCAATAGCGACGTTTAAAGCGAATGAATTATTCATGGAAAAAATTATCCTCGTCATCGCTATTCGCGTCGCTATTAGCGACGCGATCGATTTGTCACTATTAGCGTCGCGATCGATTCGTCACTATTAGCGTCGCTATTAGCGTTTTTATTTGTGTCGCTATTTGCGTCGCTAATTGGGTTAGCGACGCTAATAGCGTCGCTATTTGTGTCGCTATTTGCGTCGCTAATTGGGTTAGCGACGCAAATAGTGACGCTAATAGCGACGCAAATAGCGACACAAATAGCGACGCTAATAGCGACGGTTGCAGAGTAAATTTGCGACGCAAATAGTGATGGTTACAGAGGGGGAAAAAAAAAGGTGGCAGGGCATACAGCCTTGCCACCCTTCGAGCTATATGCACTAAATATTCTTGCATAATTCATTTGCCAATGTCAGCTACGTCTAATGTCTAAAAATTGTGTATTAGATTATTTAAAAAAAACTAAATCCTTTGATTGCAAAAGCAAGATATAATTAATTCAAAAAGGTATTTCGCAAGGAGCTTTTTCATCACTTGCTTAGGCCCGAGAAGAAAAAGAGATTGTGATTACAAAAGCTAGATATAATCAATTCAAAAAAGTATTAATCAAGGAACTTTTTCATCACTTGTTAGGCCCAAGAAGAAGAGCTTCACTTCAAGATTTCATTATAGTCAGAACCCTGAGGTATGAATAAGTCCCATTGATTTTCTGCTTACTTCAACTTATTCTCCCCCTTCTCAAACTCCATTTCTTGAGCTCAGATTAGTTACTGTACTCCAAGTAGATCCATGAAACAAACAAATTTCTCTTTACCAAGTGATTTGGTAAAGATATCAGCTACCTGGTCTTGTGTCTTCACATGAAGTAGATCAATCTGTCCTACAAGTACCATTTCTCTGATGAAATCGTAATGAATCTCTATGTGTTTGGATCTAGCATGATAGACGGGGTTGCTAGTTAGTATCCATATACACCTCAAGTTGTATACATAATCCTCATGCTACTCCATATATACCTCTTCAAGCAAGTCACCATTCATGAATGCATTTTTGACATCCACTTTTCATAATTTTCAGCCCTTAGAAGCCACTAATGCAATGACTATTCTCACCATTTCCATCTTAGCAACCAAGCTGAAAGTCTTCTCATAATCTAGGTTGTATTGATGTGCATATCCGTTTGTAACGAGCCGGGCTTTATACATTTCCAATGAACCATCTGACTTGCATTTCTCTTTATAAACCCATTTGCTTAAAGACATCGAGTACCTCATCCTTGTACTTCCGAATGTACAGCCATGTGTATCAGTTGAAATCATCTATCCAACTGACACTAGATTCTTGCAAATTTTGTTCTGCCATCTGTCCAATCGACAATAGATTATTGGTAATAGAAGGTACATGTAGTACATCATGTAGGCTCTTCTTTCTATCGTCATAGCTATAGCAGTCTACCTTCCTACTGGTGGGCTGTCTCACACTCGTGCCTGGTTTCCATATCCTCTTCTTCTCTAGTGGTCATTGTGCTCTATGGGGAGTACCTGTTGCTGCACTAGAGGAGGCTCCACCTTGTACTCCAGGTGGCGGGCTTTGGCATGAGGCCTCTCCATGGCCCAGAAACGGGGACATACTTGCTTGGTGCCTGCCATGCAAGCTCGAGGAGGGCAAGATGGAGAAGAGACAGACGTTGGCTTCTCCTTTGTAGTTGTCCCCTCTCTTTTAGTTGATGTGGTGGCAATGGTAGTGGCAATGGCAGCTTCTCTCTTTCTCTCCCTCTCTCTCAATCTCCCTTGTGTTGATTTGTCTCCCTTCTTCTCTCTATACATCTCTTCATCAACAAAAATAAAAAGAGAAGTAAATAAAAGAGAAAAACAAAGAGAGAATATATAATACATTTACCTCAAAGCTTGAAGAATAATCCTTTCGCGCTTCTCTCCTTCTTCTTCTTCTTCTCCTTCACGGGTTCCCTCATTCTTCTTTGCAGTTGTCCCCTCTATTTTTGTGGTGGATTGGCGGTGGCAGTGACCTCTCTCTCTCAATCTCCCTTGTGCACGTTGATCTCTCTCACTTTTTCTCTCTATACATTCTTCATCAACAAAAAGAAAGAGAGAAGTAAAGAAAAGAGAAAAACAAAGAGAGAATAGATAATGCACTTACCTCAAAGCTTGAAGAAGAATCCCTTCGTGCTACTCTCCTTCTTCTTCTTCTCCTTCACGGATTCCCTCCTTCTTCTTTGCAGTTGTCCCCTCTCTTTTTGTGGTGGATTGGTGGTGGCAGCGACCTCTCTCTCTCTCTCTCTCTCTCAATCTCCCTTGCGCATGTTGATCTCTCTCACTTCTTCTCTCTATACACTCTTCATCAACAAAAAGAAAGAGAGAAGTAAAGAAAAGAGAAAAACAAAGAGAGAAGAGATAATGCACTTACCTCAAAGCTTGAAGAACAAAGAGAAAAACAAAGAGAGAATAGATAATGCACTTACCTCTCTCTATCTCTCTTTCTTCCTCTCTCTCTCTCTTCTTTTCACTCTCCTTCCTCTCTTTACCTCACCCTTCTTTTCTACGTCCTCCACCTCTCTTCCTTCCCTCTCTCTCTCTCTCTATTTCTCTCCCCCTCCCCTCTCCCTCTCTCTATTTCTCTCCCCCTCTCTCTATTTCCCTTTCTTTGTTTCCTCTCTCTTTGTTTTTTCCCCCTCTCTCTCTCATTGTTTCTCTCACTCATCCTCTATCCCTCCCTTCATCTCTCATTTCTCTCTTCCTCTTTCTCTTTATTTCCTTTCTCTATCTTTTTCTCTCTTTCTCTCCCTTCATTCTTCTCCCTTCTTTCCACCCTCCCTCTCTTTCCATGTATCTCTTTGCAAAGAAAAACAAAAAAAGAAAACAAGATAACACAAAAATAAAGCAAGAAGAGGCAATGTACCTACCTCAAAGGCTTGAAGATGAAACCCTTTGTACCTTCTCTTTGCACCTTCCCTCCCTTCTCCATTGCACACTTCTCTTTCTTCTTCATATATAGCGGCGGCGGCATGGTGATGATCTCCCTCTCTTGCTCTCTCTCTCTCTTCCTCTCTCTCTCTCTCTCTCTCTCCCTCTCTCTCTCTCTCTCCCTCGCAAAGCTTTAAGCTCTCTCTCTCTCTCTTTCACTCTTTCTCGCAAATGTTCTCTCGGCGAATGTTACGCTCGGGTTTTCGAAAAATTTTCCCCAGACTGGCGTCGCTAAAAGTGTCGCTATATGCATTGCTATTTGCGTCTCTATTTGCGTCGCTATTTGAGACGCTAATATTAGTGACGCAAATGGCGACGCAAATAGCGACGCAAATAGAGACGCTTTTAGCGACACCACCTTTTTGCGTCGCAAATGGCCGTCACTATTGCCCCATTCCCTTGTAGTATAAGGTATAAACTTGTTGGATAGTCCTCACTACAATCCCTTATATGAAAAATTGATATTCATAAGAGTGAAGAATTTCCTTCACTAAGCATGCAAATGACACTTTACTAATCAATAAGTTTATGCTCTTTTGGTTCTTGCAAATCTCCCTAAGAGTTATTAGGTGATAGCTCTTCCTTTTCTTTAGCCTTTTCCTTAGGACTCATCTAGCTGGACCTCACTATGGTTCTCGTCCTTATGCTTGTTGGGCTTTGGGTTGGGACTTAGGTATAGGTTGCTCAATAGAAGCTGGTTTTGGAGTGAGGAGAAGAGATACTCGAGAAGGAGGAGAAAGTTCTCTAGCTCGCTTTGTTTTTATCTTGGGGGCATCACATAGGGCCCTTACCACTTGCTAAGTGCCATTCTATCTTATCCTGAGGCCTATTGATGTTGTCATCAATGTTGCTCTCATAATGATTGTTTCCACCTTCCTCATTTATAAAAGCATCACCCTCATTGTTATTTGGCTTGTTGTTGTGAGCTTCCATATCCTCGCTTGCTTTTTTCTCTTGAAAAGAGTGTGTTCTTTTCAAATCTCCAAGTCCAATTTAGGGTGGGTCTTTAAGCCTTTGGATGTTTCAGGGGGGGGGGGGGGGGGGGGGGTTTGCTACTATTGGAATCATCCCATCGGCCAAAATTAGGGATCTCTTTGCCTTGCCACACTGGAGAAGTGAAAAATTTTCCTTGGCCTTGGCTTGATAATGGATGCCATCACATAATTTGCTTGGTGCAGGCCATAAGGTGGATTAAAAGAGAAGAAGAGAAGACAAAAATAGAATTATGAAATAAGAAATGAACTAAAAGAGCTCTACCTATATGAAACCTAGTATTAGGGTTTAAGAGGGGTTCGCATGTAATTTTATATACGTGTCTATTTTGACCCTTTCCTTCACCTTGTCATGTGCCATGTTGCATGTGTATTCACTATAGATGTGTTTTGACACAGGCGGTGCTATTACCCCTCTCCCGTATGGAACCACTTTTCCTTATTACATGCATGTATTTGTTGTGTGGGAGATTTAGCCAATGCAATAGCCTTAGCATTTTCCAATGTGATGGAGTGACTAAAGGTGCATTTACAAAACCAATTGAATATTTCTACCATGTAGCTTTTCTTAACGTGACTACCTCCATGACAATTGCTCTTAAAATATGCACCACAGCTCGTTATGATACTTTTCTATACCTTGGGTGCTCCACATTTTCAAAGAACCATATTCCTCCAAAAAATATGATCCATGAGCATATAATATGTGCTACGAAGGTATGGAGCATTGACATTAGATTTGAAATGTCAAAGTATCGAAATATTAAAGAATATGCAAGTAGTAGAGTTAAAGGTGTACCATGTAGTGAGTTATGCTGGTTTCACCCCATTCATTGATAATTAGCTTTGTAAAATCATTGACCACTACACAAAATTCAACTTGAGTGGAATGATCTATTGATGATTTTAGCATTGGATACACTAATTTATTAAACAAATGGTAACATTTTTCTAGAGTATTCTTAAGACTAGGGTCTCTTTTCAAATTTGCACTCCATTTGCATAAATGTTTTCACAACTCTCACTTTAACTTTGATGGCTTGCTAACCATATTTCTCAAGAATCTCTATGTCTTTATTCCACTCATTGATATTTTCAATGCTACATCATAAGTTGGACCAAACTTGTTTTTGTCCTTTTTAATCTTTACCTTGCCTCAATCGACACCTAATGAATTTAATAGCTCCTTGAATTTCTCAATAGCTACTTCATGTCTAGAGGGAGGCTTAATCATGTATACATAATTGATATGCAACTTCTGTAACTTATCAAATATGCATATGAGGAAATGCAAAGTGTAAAAATGGACATTCACAATGTTAATTGGGAATATGACTTTCCAATTCTCATCAAGATATGACATAAAATAGACAAGGCAATGATGATAACGCCTTAGTGTCACAATTGAACATACACTTTAGAGTCTTGAGATCACTACCCAAGATTCAATTAACATTGAATTCTTTGACTCCTTCCATGTAGAGATTCTTGCCACTTTGCTTGCTTGAAAATTATATCAAAATATGGAGTATGTTGGAAGATCCAAGAGAGAACAGGATGAGTCTCCTTGGGCACTTCGATTGTCGCGAGCCACCAAGTTTCCTTTTCTGAATGCATACTAAATGGTTGGAGAAGTGTGCTATCTTTTGCATATGCCATGATGTTATTCATCAATGTAAAGCCCACCCTCTCCAACTTGCAAGCTTGATAAAAAACTCCAAGGTTGAAACAAAACTTGACAATCATAGTTGGCACAAAATTAGTAGAAAAAAGTGTACTATATTAAATTCGTAATGTTAGATTATGACAAGTCAATATCTTCTGAGCATTGCACCTTGTAGAAATAAGCCATGGTATAATACAAATGAATCAAGTCAATAAAAATATTATGCGGCAATTATCATAGTCATAAGAAATCTTCCTAGCTTAGTTTCCTTCACTTCATTTTGTCAGTGATAAAAAAATACTATTCTATTGAATTAGTAATGGATATATTTCGTGCTCATCGTACAACTCTTAGCTGAAATGAATGAGGCAAAATCATGTGCTTTATTTTACTATGATCCATTGTAGTTGCTATCGTACCATATATGGCTTCATAGCCTTGTTGACTAGCCCTGACTCTATCACATGCTATTTAAACTTCTTCCACAAATAAAATATTAAGGACATCTGTAAAAATCTCATTCAAAGCAGCAAGCAAAAGGGCTCAATGTTGAGGGTGCCTCAAAATTCCAATAAGATGCTTGTGTTTTAAGAATACCCATTAGGAGAAATATGGGCTCTCTTGTTTGCCCCTTAGGAGGTTTCTCTCACCTCTCTCTCTCTAAAAAGATATTCAAAAATAATATTAGAATAATAGATCTACAATCAAGCAAATATCATATTTGTATTTTCAATAGATTTCACCTATTATTTTACTCTCAAACTGTAGGATAAGGTCACATTTTCTCAAAATTCTCATAACCAAAAAAGTAAAAGTCTATTTTCTATAAAAACAAAGCCAATAATTAACATACAACTCTTTAATGCTCTCATGACTTTTCAACATGAAAATATATTAGAATCATTCTCATTCTTGCTTTTTAAAAGGGCGGAAGTTAAAAAACGATATAAAATGACGTACACATCCTATTTTAAGATTATTTTTTACCCAAAGACACCTTTTTGACTTGAGAGTTTCCTTGTAAATTTTAATCATTTTTGGGCAAGTATATGCCTATTTCTGGGCATTTCTTCATTCCCTCTCAAAGCTCTAGTTTTGTCCAAAATTTTGTGCTCTCCTTCTCTCTAGAATATGGTTTTTTGCATACGAATTCTTTTGAAGCAACACTTAGTAGTATCTACAACACTCTCTACCCTGCTACAAGCAATCTCAAGAGTGGTTTTGATAGCATTTGCTGAAATCAAATAATCTCTATCTACAACACTAATCTCTACCCTGCTATAAGCAATCTCCCTCTTCAGTATTGTGCTATAAGATATCTTCCTCTTCAGCACTCTATACTACAAGCAATCAAGTGATAATGGAGGTATCTTTATTTTTTTAATCTCTGTGTGATATTATTATTATTCATAGTTGTTGTTTAATTCTTAAGTGTCAATTCATAGAGAGAGAGAGGGGGGGAAAGAGAGAGGGAGGGAAAGAGGGAGAAGGGGGGGAAAGAGAGAGGACTGTGTGAGATGAACCAAGAAATAAGTGATAGAGTGATAGAGAGTAAATAGTTATTATTCTCCACTAGCCAAGCTTTTGTATAAATGTGTTTAAATATCTTTGATCAATTCTTCTTGAGAGAGAGAGAGAGAGAGAGAGAGAGAGAGAGAGAGAGAGAGAGAGAGAATTTTGGATAGAATAGAAGATAAGATTGGATGCTGATTAGAGATAGATTAAAAGCTAAGATTATAGGTAGATTAGGGTCTATCATGACTGAAATCAAGAGAAAGAGACAATATCCAATTGGGTAAAAAAGAACACATATATAGTGAATCAAAGGGGTGTAATTGTGTGCTTTGAATGTTAATCCAAGTTAAAATTGGCATACATTTTTCTTTACAGGATGCAGGTGTAGGACATACAAAGAGTAAGAGAGATATTCACTTTCAATTGGAGGATGAATATGCACCAATGTTCAAAAGAATTATAGAAAGGGATGATGCAATAACATACATGATGCAACAAGAAAGAAATGCAAGCAAAAAACACATGGACCTTTGGGTTGATGGGTGCATTTATCCACCCGATCCAGTTACTCAGAGGCCACCACAATTGGAAGGGCTTACATCATTTGTAAAGTTTGTTTGTGAAGGCAACGAAGGATTGCATGGATACACATGTAGACTTGTTACACAAGGATTAGCAGGGGTTCATCAAGCCTTGACAAATATGCAGACAAGATTACAAGGGAATATGCAGTCTTTGATGGAAAAGTATATATTATTGGCTGAGAATGATAGGGAGAACTAGAGCCTACAACAAGCAATGGATGTCATTGAAGATGTTATGTAGGTTACACATGTGCAAAATATGGAGTTACAATCTAAAGTCATGGAATTGGAGAAGGAGAATCGAAACTTAAAGAGGAAGCTCACAAAAACTTTGGAGATTGGGCCCACTTTAAAAACCAAAGAAGCACGTCGGCGCATCCAATTAGTTAAACCAATTCACCAATTAACCAAAGGAAGTGGAAAATATCATAAACAGATATATGCTCAATCTACTACAATTAGAAATATGTACCATCATGTAGAGAATGATGCTATTGCCAAAGTCCTAAGCAAGGATATGGTGAAAAATGCATTGGAAAATCGTAAATTCAGGGACATTGTAGATGGTGTCGCAAGTGAACATCTTAGGGATGTGAGTAACTTGTTTACAGCTACAAATGCTTAGGGATTATGTGACAAGGTGGGAATGAGTTCTGAGTCATATAGTATGCTCTATCAACAATTGGATACATGATTTAAGCAAGTCTTCAAAACTAAGTGAGTAACGTCTCTGCCAAAACAATTTCAAGTGAAGAAGGCTTGAAAACAACTAAATGAGAAAGTTTTAGAACTAATTGGTGAACTAACACATCTAGAAAATACACATATTTTGAAGTATAGTTCCAAAGAAGTTGCATTTGCTTTGAATGCATCCAACAACTGTGTTGGATATATGTAGGGTTCAGATTGCTATGGTCAAGTTCTACAATATATCTACGGAAGAATGTAGAGGCAAGCTTAAGTTTGTCCTCAAACTTGATGAGAGTGAGATTATTAAGGGAAAAAAACCTGAATGTGTGAGTATAACACTTATGAATCGAGCATTGGATCCCAACATTGATGAAAACCATCCTTTAGACTTTAGTGTACAGTCAGAGAATGAAATATTGTGGCTTGCAGCATTTGAAGTACCAAAGGAGGACCATGAAGTACCTAAAGTTCTTTTTAACCTCACTAATACACTCAGTGTTATTCAACAGCAAAATAATGAAGCAATTTTACACATCGAGGGGTTTGGGGACTATAAAGTTGAATGGTGACTGGCTCTCACCCAGCACACAAACAAGCATAAAACTAGGGGATCGAGCAGCAAAATATATGCTTGGAGCTTTGCTCCTCACCATGAAACCTGCAAACACGCCTCTCTTGCCACGAATACACACACACAAAAGGCTCAAGACACACCCTCACCAATCAAGAAACAAGATCGGGAGGCTCCTCCTCTTCCTCTACACACTCAAGATCCATAGTTGCAGCACAAAGGAAGAGCAAGAAGAAGGATGGACAAAGAGAGTTTGGAAAAGAGGGAAGAGAGAAGTTAAAGAGGCACCACAGTCTGCCGTGCTCCAACCTCCTCAACCACTTTTTCCCAAGATCCCCAATTGCACCCTTTTGAACCTTTATTAAATCAAATATTTTGACCATACAAAAGCAAAGGTTGAAGCCCTTATGTGTTGCATGCATTCTAGGCAAGATTCCTAAGGTTGTAAAATAAAAGAACATATGCAGTGGCTTTTATAGCTCCAAGCCAAGCATTTACAACACATAAAAATATATCAATGAAGTACAATTTAGATGCAATAGCACAAATATTTTTGATAAAGTGAATAACTTGTCGATGTAGAGCCCCATGCTTTTAGCCTTTTTGATGACAAAATTGGAGGCTATCAAATGGCATCTTGCATGTGATTTAAAAATATTAAAGTGTGTGTTTGGTTTATCAAATGCAATGAATGCAAAATTTTTGTGCATATACTGCATGCAAACTAGGAAGAATGGGAAAGATGGAAAGAGAGAATGGCTTGCCAAGGCAGGACAACAAGGTACTCTAACACGTGATAAAAAAGTCATGAGAAATGGAATGCTAGCTCGAGTGGATCCAAACTAACGCCCTATTTTGGAAATACCACTAACAAGGGTTCACTTTTGCACATTGCATTGTTTGGTTAGAATAATTGAGAAGCTAGTATATGAATATATATGCTTTGCATAAAAGATGCATCCTATGTTAGAAGTTGATGCTACATGCAAGAAGGTAGAACAAGTCCTCTCTGAAGTTGGATTGCATGGGGGAAAAGTAGAAATAAAAAAGGACAAGAAATAATGAGGAAAGAGTAGAAATATCCATTGTAAACTATGCTTTGGTGAAGCCAAGGCTAGGAAGTTTATATCTCCACCTCCAGATGAGGAAGGCAATATACTTGTATGCTCCATATACACTTCTTCTTCCAATTCACCATGTAAGAAGGCATTCTTAACATCCATTTGCTGCAAACTCCAACCTTTGGCTACTACCAAGGTGATCACACATCTAACAGTTGCCATCCTAGCAACAATTGGATTGAATGTCTCTTCATAATTTATGCCAAATATTTTTTAGCATAGCCTTTTGCAACCAGCCTAGCTTTATACCTACTAACTGAACCATTTGCATTATGCTTAACTTTGTAAACCCACTTACAGCCAATAGATTTCTTACCCTTAGGTAAGGGCACCAAATCCCAAGTCATATTGGCTTCTAATGTACACTCTGACTTTGTACAATTCTGCAACTCTAAATGAAGGCAACCTTGTAACCAATCCTCTGGATTGTATTAATTTTGGCCTTTGCACATTTGCATGTCCAATACGTTTATGGCATATTTCAATATCTGCAACTACTCCTTTTCCTTTAGCATACATAATAGCATCCATTGCAAGAATTCCAGCATCTAAAGTGAACATTTGGCTGACTCTACTTTCTTTTGTAACCAATCTACACTTATCGTTAAAGTCTTCTATAAAACAACATTTTGCATTGAATAGGACCTACAACCCCTGCTCTATCATTTGGCCAACAGACACTAGATTCTTTGTAATTGATGGCACATGTAATACATCGGTCAGACTCTTTGTCTGGCCATCATATAAGGACAAGGGAACCTTTCCAATGTGTGAAATTGGTTGGCATGAATCATCACCAATCTACACATAACCTGGATTTTGTAAGTCATGTATCTCTCCAAACCATTCAACATGACTGGTCATATGATTAGATGCACCTGAATCGACATACCATATATCATCATGTGTCCCCTTTCCTGTAACTGCAATCATCATATGTTGCATAACAAACATAGGCTCATTTTTGTCTTCATTCTGTTGTGAAGATGATGCATAGTTTCCTTACTACAATTTACCACTACGAACATCATCCTTCTTTGCATAGCAATGGGATATAATATAGCCTGTTTTGCAACAATAATGGCAAACAATAGCAAAATTTCCAGAACATCTATTCTACCATCCACCTCTTCCTCTAGAGCTCCCCTTGCCCCTAAAGTTTCCTCAAACTCCTGAAACCTACATTTCACCAAATTGCTAATTGAACCTATTTTTCTAGTTATCACCAGCATGCCCCATACCATGGCCTCTCAAAGAGGATCTACCATGTCCCCTTTCTGAACTTGAATAAAAAACTTGAACCTGTTCATCATTTTTTTCAGATGAGTCACCCAGCATATTGATCTCTTTGGTAATCATGAGAGAGATCAACTCATCAAAATTTGGAAATGGCTTCCGTACATATACTGAAGTAACACAAATGATTTCCATGCCTTCTCATTGTTAAGGCCACTCAAAGTGGATGAAACCAAATCATCATCATCAAGCATTGCATCAATTACTGCTAAAGCATTTGCAATGCTCCTCACCTTCAACACATACTCATTGACATACATTTTTTCTTTCTTCAAGGCATTCAACTCTTGCTTGAGTTGAATCTTTCGTACCTTTGTATTTAAGGAAAACATGTTCTCAAAAATTGTCCAAGATGCATGTGAAGTTTCTGCATTCTTAATATGTCCCAAAATCATATTATCAATGATTGCAGATAACTAGTACATCACCTTTTTTTCTTTTGTATTCCATTGTTTTCATGCTTTTAATTCATCTGCAGTTGGGGAGGGATACCCAGATCTAGCTCCTTTTCTTCACCCGAAACAAACTCATAAAGGCCATTTCCAATGAGAAAGTTTGTCACACGGAACTCCCATGAAGGGTAGTTGTTCTTATCAAGCTTCTTAATAATGGGATTTCCACTGTTCTCTGCCATTATCACAAATAAGGATACAACAAAGCAAGCTAGTCTTCTGCAACCTTTCACAACACGTGCACATCACTATACCAAGCACCCCTTTTCACTGACTGCTCAATAGTACATGTAATCTCTAAATTTTTTGTAGATAAACCTTATGTTTGCTTCCTACAAACACCTCAAAAATTACATATTCGCGATCTGTAACCTGTGTATCCACTTTCGGTCAATACAGTCGAAATCAAGTGTATCCTGAAACTATTGTCCGGCTCTAAAATGGGGCCTAAAACGGCCTCAGACGCCCAAAATAATTGCGGGCAAGCCTTGAAGGGCTTATCTACAGAATATACAGTACTCTGCTCGCACAACAAATCTCACCGCAATCTGAGATTTTTGCTCTACCATACTTCTGGTGCCTCCATAAGCACTATCCAAGAGAGAGAGTGGAAGAATAGGAGAGCTTCTTACCCGTTGCTTGCTTTCTCGAATCTTGCTTCTTCTCCTTAACTTTAGCCTTCAAAATCAGCCTCTCTCAGTGGCGCGGCTCTGCTACCATGTCAAGAATCACGTGATGGAGGGTTTATCTTGAGCTGTTGCGCCAAATACACACTATATACACAAGAGGAAGCTCACTCAAGAACACAAGAAGAGAGATGGAGGCCAAAATGTTTTCTTGCTGGTTTTTCTTCTTCTTCCACACACTATAAAATGTACACAAAGTATAAATAAGATAAAACATAAAGGAAAGTGGCCTTCTAAGTTAAATAGTGCATAACCGACTACACTAATTGACAAGTGCTATATCTTTCCAATTCTAGGTAGGTGTAACAAACTAAATATAATATATGATAAGTCAGTGGCCATATGAGTGTCATAATGACCACCAACATGCTAAGTGTAGACATGGAGACCTATCTAGCTAGGCGGTCCATCATCAATGTCCGCACGTGTTGAGCTTGCCATCTCAACAAAATTTATCATATCTCTTTCCCCGCTTCTTCTTTCCTGATGAAATCTTAGTGCCTCATTGTTGCTTGCCATATCTGTAACCGTGTGAAATTTAATTTCCTCTACACAAACACAGAGTGAGTTTCACACATTTTATGAGAGTAGAGCTTGTTCTACCAAAGCCCTAAGATTTTGTTCACAAAACTTTACAGGTATATTGTTCTCTTCCATGGATGTTCTATGGTAAAGTTTTATCTCGTTTGGACAAAACCTGTGCAAGTTATGTGCATTCTCTGATGTGTAATTTCTTTTGTTTTGGTACTCTAAGAGTCTCTTACAGTCAAGAATAATGATCTTTTGAACACTCAACTTCTTCTTCAATATCTTATAGTTTCTTTGTAAATAAAGTTACATGTATGTTGTCTTGTTTATTTACTGCTCCATAGTTAAATTTTATATTGTTTGGATAAAATGTATGTAAGCTATATGCATACTGAGTTTTCCTTTGTTTTTTTTTTCCAAGAGTCTTTGAGGGTGGAGAACAATGATTTTTTAAAAACTCAACTTCTTCAACATCTTTGGGCTTCTTTGCAAAGAGAGCCACATGTATATTGTCACTTTTTTCTGTTGCTCCATGGTTAAGTTTCAACTCATTTGGACAAATCCTATGTAAGTTATATGTATGCTTTGACTTGATATTTCTTTTGTTTTGTACTCTAGAAATTTGTCAATGAAGGAACAATGGTTTTATTATAAGTCAACTTCTTGTTCAGGTTTCTTTGTGAAAATAATTACAAGTACAATGTTTTTTTTAATTGCTCCATTAAAATTTCATTTCATTTGGAGAGAATATTTTACAAATTATACACATGCTAATAGGTAACATTTCTATTTGGTTGTCATAGATGTCTTCACAGAGAAAAAACATCACAAATATACTTGCAGTGGAGGTCTTCAATAGGAAAGATAGTGGCGGTAATTGGATTTGTGATAAGTACTATAAGTTGGATTTTATTTTAATGCACCCAAGTACTTAAGAGAGTTTCAAGGTCAGGCGTAAGTGTAAGGTTCCCTCCTATCAACTATCCAGGCATGCTTTTAGCGGTCTATCGAGAAACGAATCGAAGGGTCGCTACTCGGCACTCCCATGGAATATTCCGGGTTTTGTCGCTAGGTTTTCAAAATCTGCCTCACAATGGAACATTCACGACCCGAACTCACTAGGATCGATGTGAAATTTGGGCTTCTAGTGGCCAAGGTCTCCGAATAGCATTCTAACGTTGGATTGTGAACATCTTATTTTACATAGAGATACCAAAGCCAAAGCAAGCCCATGCCACACTTGGTTCAAAGAGAATGGGAAATGAGAGGGATGCGCTGCTCAACCTCTCTGCCCATAGGGCATAGTCCCATTCTAGTCCCCTAAAACGGCATGAATCGGGGTTCTATCCTAACAATTTCTAAGGTCAAAGATGATAAAACCTTATGAGAATCCTCCTAGTCTCTAGGACCGCCTTGTCGTAGGATAGACCCATCAGGGATTCCACCCATCCGCTTCCCTCAATAGCTTTAGTTTTCTAATTAGCTAATTAGGTCGTGCCACATTTATGTATGACACTTAAAGTCAGCTTCATTAATTAAGTCTTTTAGGGAACAGGGTTCGTTCGTATAACTTATAGCACACACACGAAAACAGAGCAAGCAATCTATTGATAAACAAGTTTAAACAAGTTCAAACAAGTTTCTTAACTTATCTTCAAGTTAATCTTTGTCTCCCGCCCATACATGAGAAGTTCATGAGAAATTATGTAACCCTTCTGTCCAATAGAAGTATCCCTTCTACCCCGCAGAAGTAACTGGTCCAAATCACATGGCACCACAATTTCTATCATTTATCTAGAATAGGATCTCCCAACATGCTTAGTCATTGGGGGCCACGTAGGTCTTCAACTCCATTCTAGACCTAGCAAGGGGTGTCCAGAGCTCCACCTAACCCACAAGCTGTCTAGGAGCGAAACATCATTTTCGTGGTTGGCCTTTTCACCACTTGACCTTTGGCCCATGAATTGAGCAGTGCCCTCATTGTGTTAATCCACGGTGCGATCATGGAGGTGATCCACCCGTACAATATATCCTTCCTTAATTAAATCCTTTAAGAATCCAGCATGATCAAGGCATGTCAAGATTGTGGGAGAGAAGGAAGGAGTCTCGCTTGAAGCTTTCTTGCTTGCACAATGGGGGAAGACACACAAGGGTGGAGGCTGAAAACAGTTTTCCTCTTCTTAGTTGTGTAAGCCAGAAAGAACTCAAGTACAAAGAAATAGAAGAACCCTATATATGGGTCTCAAACCAAACTCAACTAACTAAGGTGGCATACTAACTGAGCCACGAACTAGAGTAGATAAGGATAGCTATCATGTAGCTATTATTCATGGGCGGTGTACCAACCGCGTCTGCAACTGACAAGTCGGTGACATAAATATACAACGGTCACCCTGGCGTATCACGAGTGGAGCTCGATATCTCAACACTCCCCCTCGAGCTCAATCCCAATTCCTGCACACCAAGCAGGTCTCTGAACTTGCGCAGCTTCTCTGCGCCCAATGCCTTCGTGAATATGTCAGCTACCTGATCCTCTGTGCTGACATAAACTAGATCAATAAGACCTAGTAAAACCCTCTCTCGCACATAGTGATAATGCACCTCAATGTGCTTTGTTCTAGCATGATAGACTGGGTTATTTGCCAAGTGTATACTACTCATGTTGTCACAATAAATGACAACTGGCCCATCTGAAGGCTGATGCATATCATAAAGTAGCTTATGCAACCAAGCTACCTCACATGCAGCCATTGCTGCACCCCTGTACTCCGCCTCTGTGCTCGACAAGGCAACTGTAGGCTGTTTCTTGCTGCTCCAAGTGACTGCAGCACTCCCAAAAGAGAATACATATCCACTGGTAGATCGTCTATCAGAAATACTACCAGCCCAATCAGCATCAGTGTATCCATGCAACTGTATCTGAACCCCAGTCTCATAAAATAGTCCATACTGCAATGTGGACTTCACATACCTAAGTATGCGTCTAGCCGCATCCAAATGTGGTTTCCTTGGAGCCTGCATAAACTGACTTACCAATCCAACAGCATAGCTCAAATCTGGCCTGGTAATAGTCATATAAATCAAACTTCCTACTATGCGTCTGTACATAGTAGGGTCTTCTAGAAGCTCACCTGCATCTGTGCTCAGCTTCACATTTTGCTCCAAAGGAACTGAAATAGGCTTACAGCCTGTCATCCCATATTTGGACAGCATGTCCAATCCATACTGCCTCTGCAAGAGCTGTATCCCACTTGGTGATCTAATCACCTCAATGCCCAAGAAATAACGCAGCTCTCCCAAATCCTTCATCTCAAACTTCTGCTTCAATAGCATTTTCACATGAAGGATATCTTCATCACTGTCACCTGTCATAATCAAATCATCAACATAAATGACAAGCAACATAATACCTTTCTCTGTTTTTCTCACATAAAGTGAGAAATCTGCCTTGGAAATCTGAAAGCCAATAGTGACAAGATACTGTCCTATCTTGTCAGACCATGCTCTAGGTGCTTGCTTCAAGCCATACAAGGCTTTCTTCAACCTGCAAACAAACTCAGGATGAACAGCATGCACATAACCTGGTGGCTGCTCCATATAGACCTCTTCTTGCAAATCACCATGCAAGAAGGCATTCTTTACATCCATCTGATGTAAAGACCATCCCTTTGATGCAGCCATAGCAATGACTGCTCTTACGGTTGCCATCCTTGCAACCGGACTGAATGTTTCTTCATAGTCAATGCCATATGTTTGTGCATACCCCTTGACTACTAATCTTGCCTTGTATCTGTTCACAGAACCATCAGCATTGTGCTTCACCTTATAAACCCACTTACAGCCAATTGCATTCTTACCTTTAGGCAAAGGTACCAATTCCCATGTAGCGTTTGCTTCCAAGGCATCCATTTCTTCATCCATGGCTTTCTCCCATTTTTCTTTTCCCATGGCTTGCTCAAAAGAAGTGGGTTCTGGTTCCTGTATCACCTTGACCATATATGCATAGTGAATGGCTGTAAATCCATCATATTTCAACCTATCCACAGGATATCTAACTCTGGTAGACCTGCGCAAAGTGGGTTCACTCCCAGGTGCTCTCAAAACATCCCTGGTCTTCCTTACTCCAGGTGTAACAATAGAAGGAATACCCAACTCATCATCAATGCTCTGTTCTGAGCCACTGGATTCACCATCCACATAAGAGTGACCTGCATTCACATCAAACATGGGCTGATCAACCTTCTCTTTTCCTTTTCGTGATACCTGCATACCACTATCTGCATTACTTTGAGAAGATTCTCCTGATCTCAATCTGCCTGTCCATGGCGAAGAATGTGAACCACTGCTAGAGGACGCTCCAGGTCCACTAATATTTTGTGACTGCTGCTGTGAATTCTGTGCAGCATTACCATTTTGTGCATCTATATCATCAATCACATTTACTGGTTTATACCAGCTACTCATCTCATCAAAAACAACATCTCTGCTCACTGTAAACTTACGAGTAGAAGGGTTATAGCATCTATACCCTTTTTGCTGCAGAGAGTAACCAATAAAGATGCACTTCTCAGCTTTTGGATCCAACTTGGATCTCAACTCATCTGGCACATGTACATAGGCAATGCAACAAAAAATTTTCAAATGAGAAATATCTGGTTTCCTACCAGTATACCTCTCCTCTGGAGTCATTCCATGTATTGCTGCAGTGGGAGTCCTGTTCATTATGTAGACTGCTGTAGCAACTGCTTCAGCCCAATAAAAATCTGGCAGGTCTTTTTCATTGAGCATGGCACGAGACACCTCTCCAATATGTCTGTTTTTTCTTTCTGCAATTCCATTTTGTTGTGGGGTATAACTGCATGAATATTGCTGCTTTATGCCATGCTCCTGCAGGAACCTTGCAAACTCATTTGAGAGGTACTCTCCCCCTCCATCTGACCTTAGGCATTTTATCTGCAGGCCTGTTTCTTTTTCAACCATAGCTTTAAGAGTTTTGAAATGCCCAAAAACTTCACTTTTCTTTTTCATAAAATACACCCAAACTTTTCTGCTATAGTCATCAATAAAAGTGACAAAATAATGACAGCCTCCAAGAGATGCAGCTTTAGTAGTCCACACATCAGAGTGGATTAATTCCAATGGCTTCTCACTCTCTTGAACATGTCTAGGAAATGGTTTCCTTGCCTGTTTTCCAAACTGACAGGCTTCACATACCTTATGCATTTCTGCAACCTTGAATTTGGGCAATCCTGCAACAATATTTTGGGCCTGCATTGATTTAAGTCGCTGTACATTAACATGACCAATGCGTTTATGCCAGATATCAATATCTGCAACTACACCGGTCCCATGTGCAAACATTGCTGCACTCAATTCAGACATGTCTGCATCCAACGTAAACATTCTGCCCTTCTTCTTTCCTTTTGCTATCAAGCGACCTTTATTTTTCATATCCTCAACAAAGCATCCATGAGGATTAAATCTGACCTGCAAGCCCTGTTCAACCATTTGACCAACAGAAACCAGATTCTTGGTGATATTCGGGACATGAAATACATCGGACAGGTATTTCTTTTTCCCATCCTGCATAGAAAAGGGAATTTTTCCAATCTGCACAATAGGATGTGCAGTATCATCACCAGTCTCCACAAATCCTGGTTTTTCCATTTTCCTTGCATCCTCCATCCATTCTGCATGACCTGTCATGTGGTTTGATGCACCTGAGTCAACATACCATACATCATTGCTTTCTTCTGCACTTGTCATAGAATTGTTCATGTGCTGCACCATGAACAAATGCTCATTTCTGTCATCACCCTGTCTACTAGAAGATGCATAATTCCCTTGTTGCAGTTTTCCATTCATGATGTCATTCTGCTTTTTATAGCAGTCTTTAGCCATATGACCCATTTTACCACAGTAGTAGCATTCAACATTACTGTTTGCATTTTGGCCTCTTTGCCATCCACCACGACCTCTTTGGCTCCCCCTGCCTCTAGAGTTACCACGTCCTCCTCCATAGGACTGGTTTTCTTGAGTTTGCTGCATATTCTGATTTCTGCCACGGCCTCCAAATCGGCCTCCTCTACCTCTGCCTCTACCTCTTCCAGCATTTGAGTAGAAGACAGCTTCTTTTGAAGTTCCTCCTGAAGAAGATGCACCACCATTTCTCTGTTCCTCAGAAATTAGAAGAGCAATCAACTCCTCAAAATCAGGAAATCTTTCACGAACTGAAATGGATGTCCGAAACTGTGCATAATCCTTTCCTAGACCATTCAAGGTCACGGAAACTAAATCATCATCTTCCACTGGCGACCCAATGGAAGCAAGTGCATCTGCAATCTTCTTCACCTTCATGTGGTAGTCGTTGATGCTCATACTTTCTCTTTGCACATTATGCAACTCTTGCTTGAGCTGCATTTTCCTGGCTTGCGTATTTGTGCTATACATTTTTGACAAAGTATCCCATGCCTCCTTTGGCGTACTTGCATCCTGAATATGCACAATCATAGAGTCTGAAATACTGATAGACAGCCAATACATAACTTTCCTGGCTCTCTCATGCCATGTTTTAAATGCCTGCATTTGTTGTTGATTGGGAACATCAGGAAGAACTGGTTCTTCTTCATTTCCTGCAACAAATTCCCAATATCCTTTTCCCATAAGGAAATTCGTCATTCTAAACTTCCATGCCTGGAAGTTGTTCTTGTCAAGCTTTTCAGTGACAATCTGTGAAAGAGAATCAGACGCCATTACAGAATACTGCAAGAAATTCTGTCACTGCAAAAAACACAGCTTCACCCTCACAAGGGCAAATCTGCAAAACTGGCGAAAGTGGTATTTGACCACACAGTCACTTCCTAGTGACGATTTTGCATAAACAGAAACCAAGGATGATTCTGAAACTCCCAATGTCTCTGCGCACAAGCATACGATGCAATTTCTACAGTAACTTTTCACCGACCTGTAGAACAGTGGTCGCACAGCATAAAACTGAGCCTTTTCTTGAGTGCGTGCAGAAAACTTCCGTCTGCAAAACAGGCCCCGAAATGGCCTCAAATCAAAAAAACAAGGTCGCCGAGGGCTACCTCTTCTTAGTTGTGTAAGCCAAAAAGAACTCAAGTACAAAGAAATAGAAGAACCCTATATATGGGTCTCAAACCAAACTCAACTAACTAAGGTGGCATACTAACTGAGCCACGAACTAGAGTAGATAAGGATAGCTATCATGTAGCTATTATTCATGGGCGGTGTACCAACCGCGTCTGCAACTGACAAGTCGGTGACATAAATATACAACGGTCACCCTGGCGTATCACGAGTGGAGCTCGATATCTCAACAAGGCATCCAGCCCTAATATCATTTTCTAGGAAAACATTCCTTTACCCCCATGGCAACTTGTCATCACAGACCCTTGGTATGCATTTACCATAAATCATAAGCACTTGGAGCAATAATGCAAACAACAAACTAACAACCAGTTGGATGTAAAATCATTTAGGATGTTGTTCGATCAACCAACAAAAAACCAATTGTATTTTTCCCAAACAATGCAAGAATAGTCACGATAACATTTCCATTGCATATCTTCTCTCCCCCTTGGAATCAAAGAGCGATTCTATGTAAAATTTACTTAACACTTGTATGCACAATTTTTAATGCCATGATTATGCCATGCATAATCCCTAACCAATTCTTCCTTGTAATTGCTCTATCAACAAATAAGCCATATGCAACTAGGTGCAATTAACTTTCCTTGATACATGCACTTTGCAAGCTCAATCTTTTGAATATGTGAGATGAAAGTTATCTTTTTCAATTACCTATACTCATGCATCATAGTATGGGGCTTAATGTATCTCATGAGAGGATCAAAATAAGCATCTATCAATTTGGAAATACATTACCGGTACTGCAATTGGATTGACAGTGATGCCTTCGTCTGTAGCTTTGTTAGCTATGGGATTTCCATCCCCATGCAACATTCTTCACTTGGGGGCCATTGTCCACAAGTAGATTTAAGAAATAAAGAAGGTGGAATATATTCAAGATAGAAGAGAGTAATAGAAGATGGCTTAGTCAAAGACCGAGAACTAACTCTCTTCCTTGAAGCCTCTCGGGGTAACTATTCTCTCTCTCTCTCTCTCTCTCTCTCTCTCTCTCTCTCTCAAGCTCTCTCTCACAATCTTTTGGAGGGGTATCCTTCTCTCTACCTCTCTCTCGTAGCCTCTTGGGTTCTTCTTGTGCTTCTTGTGCCTCCCTATGCCTCATATTTATAGTAAATTAGAGAAGAGGGCTTGTGGTTGAGAAGTGGAGCTCTTTGTGGAGGGGATCTCGGAAAAATTAGTGATCTGATGCTCACATCATAAATATGATAGTTCCATTGCCTTCGAAAGGGGGGTAAAACCCTAGTACGCTTGGTTAGAAAGCACTCAGTCCACTCCTTCTTTTCTCTATTCAAAGTGTTGTTTTTTGTCTATAGACTGCAATTGTGGCGTGCGCGATTTTTCAAATCCCTCTCTTTATTTTTTCCTTTTTATAAAATCCCCAAAACTAACTAAAACATCACTTGTCTTTTCTTTTAAATGACATCCAGTTCTAAAAATCTCCATATCTTTTTAAGATAATATCTAAAATATCTAGAATATGCTAGTTTTGCCCAAAATCTAATATTTTTGGACCATCCAAACTATACACATTAATACTAGTGATTAATATAGCTCATAAGTCTCATTCACATTGTAACTTCCGTGAAGGGTGGCTACAGTCCTTATCAATCCAAGAAAGATATCAGTTTTACAACTTTTGATTTTTTCAACATATATTTTTAATTAAATTAAAAATCCTTAATTATTAATGTGAATTAGTTTTTTTACTTTAGTTAGTCTTTAGTTAGTGATCTTACTAACTTATTTATTGACTAACTAACTTTTGAACTAACCAACTAAATTTTATTGTGTGGAAATATTACAGTAAGGATGTTGCAAACCCTAGCAACATTGGAAAGGTAGAATTTCAGAGTTCAGAAAAATGTTTAATGGAACAAGTACAATAATAGAAGTGTTGATCCAACACGTTTATACGCACAAATAAATCTTTGTACATGACAAGAACTACATTGTAAATTATAAACAAAATAGTAAGTTTTTAAATTTTATCATTGTTTATTCTTTTGTATTAAAGT
Source organism: Lygodium microphyllum (assembly GCF_053477565.2). Classification (NCBI taxonomy): domain Eukaryota; kingdom Viridiplantae; phylum Streptophyta; class Polypodiopsida; order Schizaeales; family Lygodiaceae; genus Lygodium; species Lygodium microphyllum. The sequence continues at coordinate 130,233,459 of NC_141156.1, forward strand.
TGCTTTTAAAAATCTTTGCAGTGTTCTAATTCAATCTTGTTTTATTGTCAGCTCTATGTCCATCAACTTTGTATGAATGGCAAAATGTGGAATGTTTGAGGGACAAGATAATGTTTGGCATGAAGACATAAGTTCTTTGATCTATGATAATAACTATGCAAGTCAACTTGCAACTCAAAATATATTTTTCTATAATTCATTGTATGTGGTAGAAAGCCAAAGATTGCAGCATGACCCATTTCCGCCACTATCTAGTGGTGAATGGTTGATTAGTAGCTTGGAGTTGTCAAGAGTATGTAAGTCCAAGATAAGATCTGACATCAATAGTGCTATGAAGCCTACCACAGGATCCAAAGATGTGCATCTCTTAGTTGGTTTATTCCATTCTCATTGTTTGCACATTTGTTTGGTTCATGTGATGTTCTGAAGAAAACAAAGATTACTTATTATCAATGTAAGTGTCCATCCGAGGAATGGATGAGTCAACTATTGGGTGAGTCTTGCCAAGTCAAAAGAACACATTTTGATGAGACGATTGAGCACAGGGTCAACCAATCTAATCTCACATTGAGGTAAATCTTTTTTACTACTTTGAATGCCTTGATTTAATTGACATAGGTCTTGCTTAGATGAATCGTTGTGTTATTTACATTTACTTACCATTATTTTTATTTTTATTACAGGTATTTCATCGCTAGACAAACTCTATGCATTTTCTTTTGATATAGAAGATGGCGACTTTTGCAAGGAGAGTGGATCAGCTTGGATCAAGATGCTCGAGATGAGACACATATAGCTCTCATAGATGTGGTTATCTTGTGGAATGGTCATAATCCTTTTATGGTCAGCGCTAAAATCCATTAGCCCATTTCTTTTTTGAGACAAGAAATCCAATTAATGTCCAATGAGTCCCTCTTCAACTTCTATTTCAAGTTAGATAATAGAAAAGTCAGGATTAGTTGTAAGCAATCCATGATATGTAAACAATGTGCTTCTCCACATAACCTTGAGATAGTGGAATCCTTGTAAATTTTTTTAAATAAAGAATGAATATAAACTTTTTTAAAACTTCTGAGCACTTTCAATTTGGATAATCTTAGTTTACTATGATCCAAGCGTGCGATAATACATATTGTTATTAGTCAATCGTGTTAGTTAAAATCATAATTAAATTGTAGGCTGGAGTTCTATAATCTATGCAATATTGTCTTTGCATAATTATATATTCTAGCTCATGTTTTCTACTTATTTCTTAAAATTAAATATTAAATTAGATCCAAGGGATTTGAAGGTCTTTTAGATTTTTTTTCTTAAATTTTTTTCTATATTTTCTATAGTTGGACTTGAATATACTCAGCAATCCAAGTATATTTGAGGATATAATAATGTAGAACAAAGCATTTGTTTGTATGACTAATTTTAACGGTTACTTTAAAGTATTGAAATAAAGAAACTAAGGTAAGAGTTTTAATTTGAAACAAAAAACCTTTATTTAAAACCCTAGATACATAAATACTATAACTTTTCACTTTCATTCTTTACTTCCCTACACTTGTGCTCTCCTTCCTTCTCTCTTTGTGTGCCATGGCTACCACTCCCACCTTCACCACATGGATTAGCTCGACACACTATGCACACATAGGAGACCATATATACCCTAGGTTTTCCCCGACCTTGAGTCTAGAGAGCTCCCTTTCCATCATAGACCCTAGCTCTAGTATACTAGCATTGTTTTGTGATGCGGCAAACCCTCTCACCTGCTCTATTCTGGACTCTACTCTACGATGCGTCCCCATAGATTTCTTATATAGTTTACATGTTGAATCAAGCCATGCAAAGGTAATAAATCAAGCCCTCATGCATGTGGGGCAGCATCTCTGCGTCAGAGAAGTGCCCACCTCATCCGAGGACCACGCCATGATGGATCTCATCGAGTGTAAGCAGCATTTGCCATATATGTTTTGTGCACTGAGGTACAAGAGAACAGTGAGGAAGACATCGACACACCCTTGCAACCACAGCTAGAGTATTTTGAGAGGGAGACTAAGGAGATCACACTCAATTTGAGAGTAGAGGCAACACAAAGCTTAGCCATTGTGCACCCATCTCCTTGCCCTATTGAGATGCCGACAAGCGATGACCCACCCCTCGCTTCTCCCCATGCTATCATCATCGAGGGGGTGGAATATTTTTGGAGATAAGGGAAGAAGAGCTATATTGTATCATGGTGCATGATGCACCTGATGATTTTATAGATTTTGATATACAAGATACACCAGCACATGTTGATGAGGTGGCTCGATATGATGGCATGAGTATCGATGACATCTCCGCCATTGTGAGCATCCAAGAGTAGATTGAGAATGCAATGCCACAGTATGGGATCTTAGATGAGGAGTTTGAGCGTTTGCAAGAAAGCATTTTTGGACCTCGATCAGACTACGTAGTACCTTTCCAAGATAGAGATGACAATGGCCCAGTTGGAGGAGCAAACCTGGATGCTTCATTACAGGAACATATAAATGATGAAGAGAAGGTAATGTTATCGGATTCACGTAAAAATTTACTAGTAGGCCCTCTAGGGCATCAGGAGGGTACACATAAATTTTTGTTGGGATCGAGCCCCCAAAGCTGCCTTGGCCAGAGGCACATTCAGGCCCCTAGATGCAAGCCTCCAACCAGGGCAGCTTTGGGGGCCAGATTCAGGCCCTTAGATGCGAGCCTTTGGTTGGGGAAACTCTAGGGCGGCCCGATCCCATCAAAAATTTTATGCATAGGGCCTATAGGGCATCAGGAGTGTGCACTAAAGCTACCTTGGCCCGAAGGCTTGTGTTTGGGAACGTGAATCTGAGCCCGATCCCATAAAAATTTTATGTGCACACTTCTGATGCCCTAGAGGCCCTACTGGTAAATTTTTACATGAATCCAATGTATATATCTTTAGCACACTCCATGCATAGTGAGTTTGACACAGTGAGTCTAACATTGAACTTGTGTGATGTAGGACATTGTCTATATAGATGGATTTTCATTTAGATAAGGTGGCCGATGTGGTAGCCAAGGAAGGGTGTAGGACTCGACATTAAATGAGTATATCAGCCAGCTTGTGAGTGATATTTTTGTATTCCATAAGACTTTCTCTCTAGCTTTTTCTGAGAACTTCTTGAAGTTGAGGGCATTAACAAAGGTTGGGCCCTTCAAGACTATCCCAACGAACTCTAGCTTGGAGAAAGTAGTGTTGCTTTGATGTTCAAAGCTCCTCTACTTATTCTCTAGTACTAGGTTTGGGCCACTTTTTTCCACAGTGGCCTGTGGCATGGTTGCTGGTGTTGAAGACCCCCAATGTCATTAGATAGGAACTACTAGGGCCTATGATCAAGAATAGCTCTGACCATGGGGAGTCTAGCTCAAAGAAGCCTAGGAGAGAGTAGATGTACTTAGTTCCAAATGATATCTCATCACCAATGTGATGTAATTTGTAATCTTCTCTTAAAGTAACGAAAACCGATATTTGTTGGAGATGCATGCAATGTAGTTTGTCATACGCATCATTTATTATTATTTTTTACTTGAATGTTATGTTTATTTATCAAATTTATATGCAACACTATTCATATCCTAAATTTAATACATAGTACTTTATCGAGTTTTGCACAATATGTATTCGTTGGAACGCATGTAATGATAACTCAAAGACATATATAAAACAAATAACAAGCGAATAAACAAAAATAAGACACGCCAAAAAATTTGTATTTATATTCATAACATTTTACATGGGATGCATTACAACCAGGGTTTCACAAAATCTCTTTTGAAGCTACATTTCGTATATGTTTTGGTAGTACACCCTTATCGTTATTAATCTCCATGAGGACTATCCTTCCATCACTAAAAGAACCTCACTATCTGCAAATCCCTATCGGTGACAATGACTCTTCTTGTATGTACTGCTGCTCCAAATAAGTCGATGATGTAAGCTTCGATAGCTTCTTGTAGTGCAAGGAGGGCTTGGGTAGTCCAGCGATTGGGTTGTTGCAAGTGTGTTCCATCTGGGAAGTGCATCATGCTATTCTTAATGAGTTTGTAATCCATAATCTCACACACTAGCTTCTAGAATGGAGCCTTTGGTATGAGGAGAGGTGTGTGGTCTTCTAGTAATGGCAGATCTCATGAAGAGCCACTATGCCTTGCTTCCATCGACGCTTGTGATGCTAGTGTCATGGTGGAGCTGGGGGAGGTGACCTCTGCATAGGATTTCTAGGGGGTGTCTTCGGGCCGCTTGTTGGCACATGCCATGTCTTCTACGAGAAAAAACTCAGAACTCAAAAGTGAAATGTGTAAAATGAGATGAAACTTTAAACTTATAGCAAAACATTCAAAAAACCCTTAAACATAAATTAATGTATCTAGGCTTTGTAAAAATATGATCAGTGATTTAATTAACATGAAATTTTACCTGTGGACTCCTCTAGGATACATCAACTATCCAAAAAAGATTTAGCCTCATCAGAGATCTCTCAGATACCTATCCAAAGGCTAGTGTTTGGGGCCCTGAATCCCCAGCGCGAGCCTCCAGACAGGTGTCCCAAAGACTTCTGATGGGGCCAATTTTTTAATATCATGAGTTTTTATGATGCCCGACATGTGGGTGAAGTTTCACTAATTTTTAATTTATAAAATTGACGATTCAATCATTTTTTGAAAATACATTAGCTGAATTATACTTCACTGATAACAGAAAAACTCACCACCACACCCAGTGTACACAACTCCATATTAAATGTGTTGTCAACTAAACTACATGGAATATTGGAAACTTAAACATTCACAAAAAATAAGTCATGGGTCAAATGGAATATCACATATCAGATATAGTGTTGCCAAACTACTAAATATAGTAAAGATATAGTGCATAGGTCCATGTACAACTAATCACTGATGTGTGCGTGATTGCACATTAAATTTATCATCGACAAAACTACTTTCAAAATTAGAAACTTGAAAATACACACAATGCAAATTATGGCAAAATAGAATAATAAATATCAGATTTGGCATTTACGAAACCATGAAATACAGAGTAGATAGTGCATTGCACCAAGTACAACTAGAGCTAGGCAAAATTTAGCTCCATTTTGTAGACCACTGCTATCAAATACTTGAAGGTCTAAACCAAAACTAAGCTTCTTACAATCTACAACCAAACTTGAGCTAAAAAATAGATCCAATTCCAAGGTAGCTTCTCAAAGCATATTGTTGATATTAATATTAAATGCATCCTTGTTGTTGCGGATCCTATGAACAAGAACCATATCTATGGGCTTAATAGTGATATGTCGGGTATGAATGGCTAAAAGTTGAGAATCACTCATTAGATCAATCAAGTAACTTTTAGCTGCTTCTTGGAGAGCAAGGCTTGGCTTGACCATCACCCTACATTCCTTGCCTGGTTCCTTGAAAAGAACTTGTGATGATGCTATAACTGCAAATCTTGCAGTATTTCTCACACCAACCTAGAGAATGATGCCTTAGGAATAATCAAGTTGGCACTCTTCTGGGATTTCCTTATCTCACGTAAAGCCTGAAAAGAGGAAGATCAAGCAACAAGCATTACGGTTTTTGATTATAATGGGTGTCTTGTATCGGAGGGGAGTAGATGACATTTATCAAAGTTGTGTACTTGATGAGATACCATTCATTCTAGAGAAGTGCCATGATTCAGTATGTGGGGGACATTTTGCTAGATGGCTTACCACCCAAAAATCCCTTCATGCTCGCTATTGGTGGGCATCGATTTTCCAAGATGCTTTTAGTTATCTTAAGCATTGTTATTTCTATCAAAGACACGATGCGAGGAAGAATAGTAAGCGACCCATAAACCCTATTACCCTTTGGAAAATGGGATATCAATTTTATGGGACCAATATACCCTTCATTGACTACGTGCAAGGACTATATTATTGTAGCAATGGACTACTTTACAATGTGGTCTAAAGCTAGAGCAATGGTGAAGGATAATGCTAAGGAAACATCCAATTTCATTATGGAGAATTTTTTTTTGCCATTTTGGCCCACCAAAGGAGATAATGTCTGATCAAGGGACACACTTCTTGAACAACATTATAGTAGCTTTGACTGAAGCTTTGAAGATCAAGCATAATAAGACTACCATGTATAATCCTCAAGCCAGTGGCCAAGTTGAGAGTACAAATAAATAGTTGGTGGGAATTTTATCCAAGATAGTATTAGAAAGTAAGGGTGATTGGGATAAGAAATTATATGTGGCAGTGTGGGCCTACAACATGACATTTAAGAGAGCTATAGGCCACACCCTGTTTAAGCTAGTGTAGGGGGAAGAGTGAAATTTTCTATTGGAAATAGAGCTACCTACTATGTGTTTCACTCTCAATCATTTGTTGGGAGAGGTAGAAGCGTTACAAGAATGATATACTTCTCTTGCACATATTGATGAGATTCGGTTGTAGGCTTTACTACATCAAGAAGTGGGGAAGCAAAGAATGAAATCCATTTATAACCTTTGGGCTAAGAAATACAAATTTGTGAGATGTCAGTTGATCTTGTATTATGATGCTCGCCATGAGATCTTCCCAAGAAAATTAGAGCCCAAATGGGATGGACCATACATAATTGTACGTTTAGAAAAGAATGGCACTACAACCCTTGTAGTAGATTTGCAAGGACAGGGATAATTTTAATAAGTTGAAGTGTAAGGGCTAACATTGGGCTTGGTGCCTATGCAGGTCCTTCATTGTGGGCTGATTTTTGACTCCATGAAGTGCTTAAAATTTTCCAAAAATCCAAATTTCAAGGAAAAAAAACTCCGTCGAAGGCGGCAGTTGCAGTCAGTTTGATTTTAAGCATCAAGCAAAAGACAATTTTCAAAAGTGCCTTGAAGGCCGCCTAAGCATCAGTTGCAGATTTTTAGTAATTTTTTTGAGCACTTGGGCAAGTCAGAGCAGCTGTTCAGTAGTAGGTGGGGGACTTCGAGATGAGTTGCATAAATTTTTAGTTTGCAAAATAAGCGTTGGACGCGAGAGATAGGCCGAAAAAGAGGACCAAGATTGAGAATTAAAAGGGTGCGACCCTTGGGGGGGCCCCTTAGGACCCCAAAATTCAATGAATGGGGGGGGGGGGGGGCGTTTTTTCAACCATGCGTGGAGAAAAATTGACGCCATTGTTGTAGGTGATGTGATTTTGGAGATAGAGGGGGCCATGCCACCTCAATACAACCCCATGAAGTGAATCCACTCGATAGATGTTGCTTTTCTTCGCTCTCCATCGCTACCCTTTGGTCCTCCAATGGTTGCCCGGATTGAAAGATATTGTTTTAGTCTTTCTCTCTCCTCCCTCTCTCCCCCCTAAGAGGCAATTCATGTGGAAGAAGCCCGATTGGTGAATGCTCGCTCGTCCCAGCGGTGTAGCGGGTTGCTTCCAAATCGAGTGGGGCTGAAGATGTATGAGTCGAGAAGGACTAATCATCAATGTTGGAATGTTTTATTGTCCCTAGTCAAATTTTAAAAACCCGCAACACATGTATAAGCAGTATGTCTCATTTTTACAAAGAAAATTTCATTCTTTTTTATGTTTGATGGTCTAAATGGAATTCATATGGAATGAAAATTTGTTTAGATATTATTTGCATTATAATTGAGGGATATGCATAAAATAAATGCATAATTGTAATAATAAATTGTCACAATAATTAAATTACAACCCCAAAAGCATCTTTTTAGAGTAAAAATGAAGATTTTGTTGGTTTTAGGTGGGTGATGGGACCAAGAATGGACCGACACTGGCTATAGCACTAGCTAGACCTCATGCATGCAATAGACACCTCCACCACCACCCGGCCTCATGGTCCAGGAGCATCTGTAATAACTAGATGCACACTAGATACTTCTAATATTGCAAATTTTGTAGCTCGATAAGAGTCCAACTGTACCTTCCCCAAAACCCCTTAGAGGTGGTATCCCATATATATTGGAAATAAGCGCCACGTATCAAACACGAAGGAGGCACCCCACCGATTGATTGCCATGATTCCACTGTAGCTCTCCTACACCTTGTGGATTGGCCCCTAGATGCGCTGCTTTTATATATAAACACATTCGCACAAGACTCCTCTCTTTGTCAATGAGATCTAGGAGATACCATGCTTCTTACCAATAATTTTCCCCACGAAAGGAATGACTAACCTATGGCAAGGGGAGTCTCACCCTCTCAAGCATGGGTCGAGTATAATTCAAACAATTGCTATGCATTTTCAGGAGTTGATACCACATGTATGATCAATGCAATAGTGGATGTCTCATCGTGCACAAACAATTATGTTTCGAAATTAGCCTATGTGCTAGTACTCAAACAATCTTTCCATGAATTCCAACTAATATGCATATATGCTTCATTGCAAGAATCTAGCACAAAGGCGAACCTTATGCTACTAGATCCCTAATTTCCAAATAAACCATTTCCTAAATGCTATGCATAGAAAAAACAATCAAAATTTATATTATCTCAACCCTCAAACAGTTGCACAAAATCCTGATCCCCCTCACCGTTTAAGTATTGCTTCATTACATAGGAGTATAGAGGTTGTTTTGTCATGGTTTAGTGTATTAAGAGCAATAAATTACACACTATAACAAAACAATAGGAAAAATTAAGGCCAAACCTCAAAGTTTTTACATTATAGAGGAAAAATGCATGAGGAGGACGAGGATGTAAAGGCCCTTAAAAGCTAGCCATGTATATAATATTTTGAAAATAGTATTGGCATTTGAGATTCCATCGCATTTATTGTGTTCTCGATCTTTGAAGTTGTCTTCAAAAAAACCAACTGAATAACTCATGAAGGGCATTGGTTTTTGTTGCTCCTCCTCCATGTTTAGTGCTCCAAAAGAAACACATAGGTTCTTGGTAGTGAGATTTCTCCATACCTTGGCCACTGTAAGTTGCTAGGGCCCCTTGCTCTTCCACAAAATAAGGCCCATGAATAAGAAGAATATGATGTGACAACCCATTAAGAAATAATCAGTTTAAATCATTAAACCTTGTTTTCAAAGCAGAAAGGTTCAAATTTATGTCTATCTTACCAAGTAGAAAGTAATATCCTTTTCTCCCCAAGCTTCCTTAATTGCTTAAACAAGATTCACAATTGAAAATTTATACTCTTTCGAATAGTTAGATGTTATCTTTTGTTCCTTTAGCATTTTTAAAAATATGTCAAGGTGTCTCCAAACCTCCATTTGTAGGGATGCAATTCATGGTGTGCTAGCCACATTTGTTGTGATTGCACACAACTCTCTCCACCACTCCCACAATGCATTCATTTGTTTACCAATATGATTTCTTAGAAATCATCTAGATTTTGTACCCCCCATAGAGACATCTGCTAAGACCTATCTTGTTTTCCCTGAGGCTATTGGATCCTTTCTCAGGTGAACTTGACCTCCATGAAAATCCATTTTTGACAGTAAAGCCTCACATTTATCAATGGAGTCATCTAACAAAGATATTGGCTTTATTGAATATGCATAGTCAAGATGCAATCTAAGCAACTTAGAAATTATTCTAATCTCTACATGTAGTGTACAAATATGAAAATTTCTTAGAGAGATTGATAGAATAGGATCCCACAAGCCATCCACGTTTTTGAACTTGCTCAAATCTATAGAGTTCCGAGTCGGGGCTCTTCTTACTGGCCGCAAAGTACTCCATTCTTTGGATCCCAAACTCTCCATGCAATAAATATAAGGATATTTTGCATTGGTCCCATTACTTAATCCAAGCATGCATTTGATACTTTTTAAGTCAGCACTCATATGCCATTCAACATTAAAACTACCAACACCATCAACTATCAACATTTCACTTTCACTTTGAGACTTTATAAAATCAGGAATACCTATATGAGAGAACAACCATTTCAAGATTTCATGACTTTTAGTTGGTACTTGGGCCGCACTAATCCACCAAAGCTCCATCTTGGATTGTATCTTAAATTATTGTTCTTGCCCATACCAATATTGTAATCTAATGCCCTATTCATGATATAGATGCTGACTCTTTCTATCTTTTGTCTGTTTTGAATCTGTGCTTTATCCAATTTTAGTGCAAACTTCAAAATACCACCACATTCTTGGATAGTAAATTTATACATATGGACCATTGCAATCTGGACTCTTTTAAGATCAATCCAAATATTATTAAATGTGTTGTATTCAAAAAAGGTCTTTGTTCTATGTTTTTCATAGGGCATAGATCCTTCCTTCTATATGGATATACTCCCAAAAAACATATGGAATCCTACGATTCATAGATATCCTAACAATTGAAACTGCAAGAGACTGAGGCAAACCAAATACACTTATTTTATGGCATTTGAGATTTATAAACCAAAATTTAGAGAGAGTATGATAACCTCTACGACTGATACCCATACTGTCACATGTCTCCACTATTTCATTTGGTTTAACTGTTTCTTTTAAATATTTCACTAACTCTTTCAGAGTTTGGCTTCTCAAGTCTACATTTTCAGGTGATTTAAGAATCCTTATAATGTCATTCTTTGTCATGGTTTCTTTAATAAGATTAATCCTCTCCTCATTCTCTCAAATATTAATACCTGAAATATTAGAGACACATATCTTTGCAAGATTTAGTCTCCTTTTCTTCACCCGACTACACAAGTCCATTATATTTCTAAGTGGTCTTTTTCTTTGTATGAATGCTATTGGAGTTTCTTCAAGTGCAATAATTTTTCTTGCAATGACTGATTAGAGTTTTCTAGATTATCAACCTTGTCCATTAGCTCAGAAATAGTTTTTTGTGCCAATGTTAATGCTTCCTTCATTTCATGCATTTGTTCTCTAAATGTAAAAGATGCAGAATATAACCTCATGCAATAGCCAAGCATCCCATCACAACCATCTCCAACATACCTTATGAAGTTGTGTATATTGTAAAAAGGAGGACGTTTACCTATAGAAGGTCCGGAGGATAAATATTTCCATCCATCCATAAGTCTACATGCTTCTTTCCTTGTAATCGCAACCTGTTAGCTTCATCCTTGTCCAAAAATGCTCGATGGTGTATACTCCTCCAAGATGAATAGACAGGATCTAACTGAATAGTAAGTTTATACTTGCATGGTGGGGGTACACTTGTATTGCTAGAAGAGATACTAGTAAACATTTTGGTAGGGAACCCTAAACGGGGCAACAATATTACAGAGAAGGAAATAGAACCACAGGAAAGAGAGGTGCAGAAAATGAATGTCGAGGAATAAATGAGCGGCGTCTTTTGGTGGAAAAATTCAAAAAATACCAGATTTTGCAATTTCCAAGAGAATAAGACTAAAAAGGTGACACTTAACGTCCATTAAAGATTGAAGATATTTAATACCCGACCTCTTAAATGAATCATACATTCTCTCATTAACTACATTCAAGAAACCAAATTTGGAGGGTTTTTCTCTTCTAAACCTCTTATAATTAGCAACTTAATATTTTTCTAACGAGTGCTGTTTTGAAACATTTTTGGCCCTAATGTATAAAGGTAGACAATCGATAGAAAGGAAGCTAGGAAGATACAAGGAAAATGGGAAAAAGGGCCTAGGCCACGACTAGCCATGTAAAAAAGAGGATAAGGGGATGACCACCCAAAAGAGATTTAGGGTTTTGTACATAAAGTTGAAAAGTGAATGAGAAGATCATTCTTGTGTGTGGCCAAAAGTAGCTCTCCTCTTCTTCTTATTCTTATTCTTCTTGCTTGCTTGAGCTTGTGCTTGAGAGAGGGAGTGTGAGAGTGTGAGGGAGTGAGTGTATGAGGGTGAGGGACCATGGTGGAGAAGCTATCCATATTCTCCTCTCTTCTTTCCTTCTTTTCTCTTCACTTGTCTTGCTCGCGGTAATGGAGCTTGGAGCGTGGAGCTTGAGGATCGAGCTTTCTTGAAGCTTGCACTTGGATCATGGAGCTATCAGAGTGCTCGAGGAGGCAACTTGATCAGGCATGGAGGTAAGCTCACTACACTCGTAGAGATGGATAGCGCGTCAACTATGTGAGAGGTAGCCATTAGTGCTCGGCTTGGAATGCTTGAATAATAAGAGGTGCGTGGGTCTTGGCGGTTGAGCTTGAGCTCACCTCTACATTTTGGTTCCATTTCCAGGATAAACGGATTCAAGCCTTGAGTGCTTGTGCGCTTCAAATCAAGCATTGAAGTAGGGTTTTCCCCAAACCGGTGCTTGACATAGATAGGTAGGAAGCGAGGGAGCTTGAAGAAGCATTCGATCTCCTTAGCAAGTAGGTTTTTGGTTTTTTGGATTTGGAAAAGTAAATTGGATTACTTTAGGTGTTTTCTTTATGATTTTTGTTACATTTAGGTAGGATAGGAGCAAAACAATGTGAGCACAGAGTAGGGTTTCTGTTACTATGTATAGCAGGCTGAAACATAGAAAAGAAGGAATTTTTTTTTTTGGGTTAAATGTTCATAAGCGAATCAAGACTAAGGTGAATGCAGACCTAGGTAGTGCAATAAGAGACCAGGAGTGGCAAGGGAGAATTCATTTTGTATTTCAATGATTAGAGAGAGAGAGAGAGAGAGAGAGAGAGAGAGAGAGAGAGAGCTTACAGGTCCAAACCTACATTAGATCAATTGGAGTATATCAGGACTTTCAGTGAGATTCAGGTATGGAATGCCCTTGGACCACACTCCTCTTTGATTCCTGGAAGTTTTGGTAGCTACTAGCAACATCTACATTTAGAATTTTGGTAAATAAGTGATCGGCATGCGTTTTGGCCAGCAAAATCAAATGTCCACCACAGTGTCTAATTTCCAAAATCGAACTGAGAAAACTGTCTGATTGCTAGAATCGGACACTTGGACAAACCCACTTGGTTCAATGAGAAACCTTGTTTGATTTTCAAAATTGGACATCCCAGAGTCGGACTCAGATGGTCCCTATTCCCAAAATCGGACCACCCCATCTTGTCTGATCGGACATAAACTCTCCGATTTTCAAAATTGGACTAATCCAAAATTGGATGCTCAAAATCGGACCATCCAAAATTGGACACGTCAAATCAGACACCCATAATCAGACATTCGATTTCTAGAATTGGACGCATGAAAATCGATCGGACCAACCCAAAATCGGACCATCCAAAATCAGACACTTCAGATTGGATACCCCATAATCGGACCATTCGTCATCCGATCAATCGATTGGACCAGACGTCCAATTTTGATAATCATACTCTTGAGAATTGGACAAAAAACTATCAAAATCGGATAGGTGAATAGAAGACAAAGTTGACACATCTAACCCCTGAACCCAATCCAGAGACCAATAGAGCCGATGAAGGAGCTGATTTTAATATCTTGACCACTCTGACTAATGCAACTCTTAGTCCTTATGGGGGACTCTCACAAGTACTTATAGAGAAGTGCAAAATCCTTGTAACTACTGAAATGGAAAGCTTGCCTATCCTCTTCCATGTTCAAATAGTGCAAATTGTGAAAAGGAAACCCTCCTAGGAAGACCCTTCAAAAGGGCGGTGAAGTGTGCGGCTGATTATGTAGCATAGAGGATACACTTAAAACTATCAATGGGTATGAGGATAATCACAACCTTTAGTAAGGGTGACCTCATCAAATCTCGAGGAAAAGACAAGGAACATTCTGACATGCCAGACAAGCCTAGTAAACGAGAGCAAGGACTTGTTGAAAGAGTTGAAACAAGCACATGCTGAACAGAGAGAACCATTGAGCAAGGCCATGCTTGAAACAATAATGTCAAGAGACAATGCCAACGATAGGATTTGGACTTAAAAATATCGTAGAACACCGCAAAAGAAGCCCAAGCCTTATAGATAAAGGTATCAATGGAGAGCTAGCACAATGCCTCGATGGATATCCAAAGTGTTACTCCGTGCTCAAGGGTATTATGCCGGTAACCGATGGATTTGGATACCAAAGGCCCCTACTAAACCACCCCTAATTCTCAACCTAAGGATATGCCCATGAAATCCACCGCAACTAGCTCTCTTGACCTACACAAGTGAATGCTCAAAGGGCAACAAAAGACATGACCACTTCCAATTTGCCTAAGGCCTGACACCACAGTCTACCAACAGTAGCCATTCCACTGAACTAGCTGCTACAACTTCCAACCAGGAATCACAACAGTCACAGCCTTTGGCCATGACGATGCACCTAAAGCCTGCAGAAGAGATGTTGCAACCAACATCCTTGACACCTCTAGCACTTTCGAAGCACCCAAAGCCTAGGCTTGAGGAGAAATCTCTCAAAGATTTGGCCAAGGAGATGGCACATCTGACCAATGAACCAAAGATGAAGTGCATGATGAAGGTTGATCACAAGTTGATTACCATCACACATGTGTATGTCCATGTGGAAATCGGAAGGCCAACACCAGAGCACATAAATCTCATAGCCGAACCCCTAACTTGGGATGAGCAACAACATGTTTGCTCCCTCTATGTAGTTGTCACTGAAGAAGTCATAAAGGACATCCCAAAAGCCATAGCTAGAGAATTGCGCTTGATACCCTCACTCTATGCTGCTCAATGTGGGACAAACAAGGAAAACCTCAAAGAAATTAAAAAAAAAGGGAAAGGACAAGGTGACTTTGTGCAAAAATGGTACTCCAATCAAAGTTTGGCAGCCAAAATTGGCCACCAACTAATGACACTCGTTGAGCAAAGTAAAGTCCTTTGGACATCAATACATGATCCCACATACGTGGCCCCAACCTTCTTATGAGTGTTGGTAGCGGTCCATGAGGTCCAGCTTTCTGCCACTGTCCAAAAACATCCATTGTATGATAAACTGCTTCTAGAAGAAGATCTACACATGGCTAGTAGGCTAGGAGTAGGGAGCATGGTTCTTGATGTCAATGCATATGTCTTCTGCCTCACTCAAGACATTGCAATCCTAGATCTCTATGCTTCCCACATCAATACAACCCTGACTTCTTCAACTAGTTTTGTCCAAGCCTACATGATAGGAACCCTAAACCGTCTCTTGGTTCTACACTAGAGTCACGCAAACCTCGAGAACAAGAGAAAAATAGCTTTAAACACAAAACCCACTTTGATAAGAAGCAATGGAGGCATGTTCCAATGGGTAAGGACAAGAGTCTAGAGCAAATTGTAATATACCGAACACTACAAATCATGCGTGAACCCCCCTTTTTTATGTAGTGGGGATAACAATATAGAATTTTGATAATTTAGTAGGATAATTTTTTTTCCTTATTCCCCCCCAGCCGACTGTCGTGCTGGAGGGGGAGGGGAATAGAAAGCATAAAAAAGCTCCTCAGTGGAGCTCACTGGCTACTAGTCGGCATGGCACGACCATGTAGGGGAGGAAGGATTCCCTCCCCCTTACCTATATAAACTAGGAGGGGGGGTCGCAAGCAGGGAGAGGGAAAAGGAGGCTCTGCATAGAGAGTGAATCTCTATAATGCCATAAAGCTTGAGGAAGGAGGAGCTATTAATTTGAACGGCTGCTGCCAGGGCGGAGCACCGCCTCTCTCTCTCCCGGGGGGTCCACCTTACAAAATCATGGATATCACGTGTGTACAAAGGCATATTTTAAAACCCCTCTGTAACCTTTTTTGCCCTATTTAATATATACCTCCTGTTATCTTTGTGGTATATTATAACAACCCTCCTGTAATTTTAAAATTTTAAGCTTATGCATTTCTCCCCCCCCTCCCTGTATAATTTACATTACAAGATCTTTGGTACTACGCAAGAGTGGATTGCCAGACCCGATGAAGAGAAGTCCCTAACTATGAAGAGAAGTGTTCAATGAGTTTCTAGATTGAGAAAGCAAAATGCCCAATGAATATGCAAAAAAATACACGTGTTAGATATGCAATTGAACTCTTGCTTGAAGAATCAACGACGAGTATCAAAATACAACTAGATGGGACATCTTCGTCAGAACTCTTCACTGCTTCGGCCTTCAGTTTTGCAATCCCTGGCCCAGCACCTGTTAGTGCACTCTCCACTATATATGTGTATCCCTATAGGAGTATTGGTGGTTGTAGGTGGCTCGGGGCACTTTTTACTCCCCCTAAGGGAGGTTTTTTCCCCCAGGCTAATAATAGCCCATGTGACCTCATCAGGAGGCTAGGGGCAGTATTATTAGGCTAGTTCTAGGCTTTTTATGCTTAGCAAGCACAGTGCTTAGCACTAGTGCCTACTATGCACAAATCCCTAATCTAGGGTTGTGTGCTTATGATTGAGGTGTATCTTTTTGATGATATACTTTTTTCCCGTCACGTAACTTTAGCTCACCCTTGCTTCCCTCACTCTGTGTGTACTTTCTTGCTTCTTCATTTGGTATCAGAGCCATCCCATCACTCCCGTGAGCATCCCATCGCGTACCCTCAGCTCGTGAGCTTCATATCGACTCAAGACATTCTGGAATTGACAAGAACTGCTGCAAAACAGGCCGCCGCCACTCTTTTCAGCATATGGGAGGTTGTACCTTCGATTTGGTCGCGGGAATCAGCACCAGACTCTCACACGTGTGGTCACGCTCAGTTCTAGACCTGCAGTCGCCCCCTGTCGAGGGTCTTTGAAAGCTTCTACAGCCTCATACACATGCTCAAGACAGCCTACAAGCTGATAAGCTCAGGCGCGCACAGTTTTAGAACAGTTTCGAGGTCATTCTTAGCCTGTTCAGGTCAAATCGACAGGGAAAATAGCTCCAGGAGCTGTTTCGCCACATCGCGCCTCATTAACAGGGCTGTACAGACCTGTACATGCTGTGTCGACACTTGATTCAGTCATTAAATCAACCCAGTATCACTTTCGATTGAGCACACTGCTGAAAACAGCTTCCAAAAGCAATAAACAGTTCAATTTTAATCTGTTCCAGCTTGTATTTGCAGCGCAGCAATGATTAACAACCTGTGGGTTTGTGAAAACGACTGTATTTGCTGTTACCAGCTCTCCCGTGACTTGTGGGTTCTCCCGAGGACCGATACAAGTGTGAAAAATTGGGGCTTTTGCCACCAGGGTGTTGCTGTAGCTGATTTTATGCATTGGGCAGCGTGTACACAACAATTGTGATCAGATTTACCCTTCCAATCAAGGGGCTTTTCGACATTTCTTGTGTGTATGCCTTGTTTACACTTGGTACAACAAGATTGTGCCTATCCACTCAGGAATTGAGTGAGAAATTGGGGGATTTTATGCTTTATTGTGGTGCAGCAGAACAGGAACACTGTGTGACAGTGTGTGTGGATGCTATGCTCTCAATTTGAACACTGAGAAGGGATTACAGTTTTGGGACAGATTTGTATGCATTGACATTGCCCTTATGCAGTGGGACAGAGTAAAGCAAGTGATTGTGTCTAAATCTCGGAAGAGATATTTTGTTTTGGGATTTTCCTTTTATTTTTCTTTCAGGTGATTCTTGTGCAATACACCCTACGCAATGGGCAAGGATGGTGTGTTGGATTTGCTCTCTGTTGAGAACAAGCTTGATGGGAGCTCCAACTACCCACTGTGGTCATATATGATGAATCACATACTAGTGGCACACGGGTTTAGCAAGATTGTGGAGGGTTCAGAACCTCGTCCTGGCTCTCGTGTGACCTCAGACATGGATGAGGACTCCACTAGTACCACTGGCAGAAGAGGTATTCCAGCTCCACCCCCAGCTCCCACCACAGATGCACAGCAGAAGTGGGATGAGAGGGATGCTAAAGCACATGCTATGATAGCATTGTCGGTCAAAGTTGCGCTTATACCTCACATACGGTCTTGTAAGTCCGCTAAGGAGGCATGGGACACCCTGGCTAACCTTTATCAGGTACGCAATGAAGCCAGGGTAGCCTATCTTAAAAGGCAGCTTGATCATTTAGTGATGCATGAAGGAGAGACTATGGATAGCTTCATTACCAAGCTTAAGGACTTGCGTGAGTAGTTGATTTCCTTAGGGGAAGACATGACAGATGGGTCTATGGTCACTGTAATGCTGAATGGTATTCCTGAGTCTTATCAGGCTCTTGCTTCTACATTGAGGTTAATCATGCAAGGGAATCCTGATTCCTTTCGCTTTGACAACCTAGTGCAGATACTATTGCAGGAGGAACAGTCAAGAGAAAACAGGAGCATACTTCAACAGGGTGATCAGGCCTTCATGGCAAGTCAAAAGGGCAAGGGTAAAGCTGTGTCTGGGGCTGCATATAAACCAAAAACAGCAGCCAACCAGCCAACTGTCAGTGGGGAAAAAGATGAAAATCAGCCCAAGAAAAAGGGGAAATGTCATTATTGCAGGAAACCGGGTCACTATATTGGTGAATGCCGGAAAAGAATTGCAAAAGAGAAGGAAAAGGGCACAAAGAAGGAAGCAAATGTAGCACAGGCAGATGCATCTAGTGCAGAGAAGAAGGAGACAGCCAATCTGTCCATTGTCTCGCATGGAGACGAGGACTTTGATGATGAGTGGGCTTGTACAGTATCATGCTCGTACAACCCTTCTATGCACACTACAGATGAATCATGCCTCTCTGTGACCTCTCAGGAGGATTGGTATTTTGACTCAGGTGCTAGTAAGCACATTACCTCACAGAGGAATTTATTTTCAGTTTTTGATGCTACCTCCGAGAGAGGTACAGTTACATGTGCCAATAACTCCGCTTATGCTATACAAGGAGTTGGCAAGATTGTACTTACAGCCACACAAGGTGGATCTTTTACACTCACAGATGTACTTTATGTTCCAGGAATCCAGAAGAATCTCCTTTCCGTCCCTACTATTGCCATGGGAGGACTTGAGGTGACATTTTCTGGAAGGAAATGCACAGTACATGACCTTTCTGATGAGGGTTGCATTGTTGCAACAGGTACTTTATGTCGTGGGTTGTATAGATTGGATCACTACAGGGCTGGAGTACATGATGCTTGTGCTGTGATTACTAGTGATCAGTTGGCCATTGCTGAGCTGTGGCATGCCAGGATGGGCCACCTACACTTCAGGGGTTTACAGAGATTGCAGGCACATTCTATGGTGGAGGACATGCCACCCATACAGTTACCCTCTCGTCATGTGTGCGAGGGATGCATATTGGGCAAAATGCACAGGACCCCAGTGCCTAAGTTGTCCACATATGGGGCTGCCAGGAAATTGCAGCTCGTTCATTCAGATGTTTGCGGTCCTATGAGGACCAAGTCCATAGGTGGCTGTGCATACTTCGTTACATTCATTGATGATTTTACATGCTACTCTTGGGTTTATGGACTGAGGCATAAATCGGAGGTGGAAGCACGGTTCAAAGACTTTATTTTGTTGCAGGAGAATCTTACACAGGAAAAGGTTGCCACCCTTCGTACCGATCGAGGGGGGGAATACATGTCTCATACTTTTCATGCTTTCTTGGCAAGCAAGGGTATTGCCCATCAGTGCACTGTGCCATACACACCCCAGCAGAATGGTAAAGCTGAAAGGTTCAACCGTACTGTGATGGAAATGGCCAGATGCATGCTTAAGGGGAAGGGCCTCCCTAACAAATTTTGGATGGAAGCACTGCAGTGCAGCAATTATGTGCTGAATAGGTGCCCAAAGAAAGCTTTGCAAAAGTATGAGAGGACTCCATTTGAGATGTGGACCGGCAGGAAGCCTTCTGTCAAAGGCTTCAAGGTTTTTGGATGCTTGAGTTATGCCTTAGTGCCACAGCATCAGAGGGGTAAGTTGGATGACAAGGCTGTAAGATGCATTTTTGTTGGTTATAGCAGTGAAAGCAAGGGCTATCGGCTGTACCATCCTGGTACACAGAAGATTCTAACCAGCAGAGATGTTACATTTGCAGAGGAGCAGAATTTTGATTGGTCTACGCTCCGTAGGCAACCAGAAATTTGTCAGATGGGAGAGGATCGAGGTGCAGCTGAAGTGCAGTAGACAGTGTGAGAGTGAGAGACAAAGTTGAGCACGACACCCAATGCAATAGTACTTAATAGAGTGTTAGCTGAAAGTACAAATGATAACCCTTATACCTTAGGGTTATAAGGGGCTGTTCACACCCGAACACAGTAAGTGCCCGTAAGTGTGCACCACAAGCACATACAAAATAGTACACATAATTTGGGGGAAAAAACCTCTCCTACCGAGAGTAAAAAGTGCCCCAGTGTCCTAGTGATCACCCGCACACTCCCATATGAGCGTAGGCGTAAGTAAGGCGTGTGAGATACCCAACAAACCCCCCTGGAGTGAAGAGTGATCAAGTGTACAAGGATCATCCGCCACCAAAGGGCGTCAAATTCAAAGCATCGCGAAATGCTTCAAATTTGTCTCGTGGAAGAGCTTTGGTGAAGATGTCTGCCACATTGCTGGTGGTAGGACAGTAGACAAGGCTGATATCACCTGCATGTAGCCTCTCTCTGACAAAGTGGTAGTGAATCTCTATGTGTTTCATGCGAGCATGAAACACAGGGTTCCGTGCCACTGCAATGGCACTCTGACTGTCAGTATATAAAGGAGTAGGCTCCGTAACAGATACATCCAAATCAGCAAGTAAGCGTCTAAGCCATACGCACTCAACTGCAGTAGTGAAGGCTGCCTTGTACTCAGCTTCACATGACGACGTGGCAACAGTGGATTGTTTCTTGCTAAGCCAAGAAATGCATGACGAGCCAAGAAAGAAACAATTGCCACTAGTGGAGTGACGAGTATCAAAATCACCAGCCCAATCAGAGTCACTGTAAGCATGTAACTGCAGTGGTCCCCCCTTGGCATAAAGCAATCCAAGAGCTCTAGTACCCTGCAAGTAACGAAACACACGCTTCACAGCTTGCCAATGCGACATACGAGGCTGATGCATGTACCTGCTCAAAACTGAAACGGCAAACTGTATGTCTGGCCGAGTGTGGCATAGATAGATGAGACATCCCACTGCTGGAGCATAAGTATGGATATCAAACAAATCACTGTCATCATGTAATGACAGTTTGAGCCCAGGTTCCATGGGTGTACAAACTGGCTTGCAATCCTGTAAGCCAAACTTCTCAAGAAGTTGCCCAATGTACCTTGACTGACATAATCCAATGCCTCTAGCATCATGTACAAACTGGATGCCCAAGTAATAGTGCAAAATACCCAAGTCAGACATGTCAAAAGTTTGCTGTAAATTATTTTTGAATGCTGAAATCTGATCAGCACGTGTTCCAGTGAGCAAAAGGTCGTCTACATATAGACACAAAATCAGCATGGATCCCCCCTCTCTATGTACATAAAGAGTAGACTCAGATGGGCTGTTTACAAACCCGTGACTAAGCAAGAAAGCATCTATCTTTGCGTACCAAGCTCGTGGAGCTTGTTTCAAACCATATAGAGCTTTTTTCAGCTTGCATACTAAATTTTCTGAGCCTTCAACTGCAAAACCAATGGGCTGTTGTACATACACTTCTTCCTGAAGTTCCCCATGTAAGAATGCAGTCTTTATATCCAGCTGATGCACTTTCCAACCAAAATGTGCAGCCAAGGCAATCATAGACCAAATGGTCGTCATACGGGAGGTAGGAGCAAAGGTCTCCTCATAGTCAATGCCCTTTTTCTGCGCGTAGCCTTTAGCTACCAGCCGTGCCTTGTACTTATCTATGGATCCATCTGCATTCCTTTTCAATTTGTAGACCCATTTCGTACCAATGGCACGCTTGCCAACTGGCAAAGACACCAAATCCCAAGTATGATTCTTATGAATAGAATCCAATTCAGCTTGCATGGCTGCCATCCAATGCACACTATGTCGTGCATCCTCAAAACATTCAGGCTCCTCATTATCATGAGTACATGCTGCCATAACAAACTCCATGGAATGTGCTGAATCATGCAGTCGAGTTTGCCTTCGAGTACGACCAGCCAAGGGTGTTTCCAAATGACTATCTCTCATAGTCTGCGTGTACCATCTAGGCACTTGTCTTGCTTCCTGACTGTGTACAAGTTCCTGCTGAATTTCAGTTTCAGCAATGTGCTGATTTACTGCATGTTCCATAGGAGCAGCTGGCTGAACATTAGGTTCATTTGCTGAAGTACCAGCTGAATCACCAAATGTGATGGGCAGCAGCCCTTCAAAGACATCACGGGCAGCCTGATATGTATCAAAACCAGCCAAGGATAATTCTGATTTTTCATCAAATACAATATCCCTGCTGACAAAAACCTTCTTGGTCACGGGATCATAGAGTCTGTAGCCTTTGCTTTCACTGCTATATCCCATAAAGATGCATTTTACAGCCTTGTTGTCCAACTTCTTTCGAAGTACCTGTGGAATATGGGCATATGCAAGACACCCAAAAGTACGGAAGTGGCCAACAGAAGGTTTGCGGCTGTGCCAAGCCTCAAAAGGTGTGACGGTTTTCAAGGCCTTGGTAGGGCATCTGTTCAAAATGTGGCAAGCGCACATGACGGCTTCCATCCAAAAACTATGAGGCAAACTCTTTGCCTTCAGCATACATCTGGCCATCTCCATGAGTGACCGATTTTTCCTCTCTGCTACCCCATTCTGCTGTGGAGTATATGCAGTAGTGTACTGATGGATAATGCCCTTCTGCTGCAAATAAGAATTCAGCATAGAGGACATGTATTCCCCCCCTCGGTCCGAACGGAGAGTCTTAATCTTGCAACCGGACTGAGTTTCCACAAGTGCACTGAAAGCCAAAAATGCATCATACACTTCTGACTTCTTTTTCAAACAGTAGACCCAGCACAAACGTGTAAAGTCATCAATAAATGTTACAAAATAGTAACAACCACCCAATGACTGTGTCTGCATGGGCCCACAAACATCCGAATGCACAAGCTGCAATCTGGCTGTTGCTCTAAAAGCAACATCACGGGGAAAAGAGAAACGATGCATTTTCCCCAAAATGCAACCCTCGCATAAATGCTCAGGAGGTCTCTCCAAGAGAGGTAATCCATCCAACATCTGAGTACGCTGTAATAGCATCAAGCTGCCATAGTTTACATGCCCCAAACGAGCATGCCATAACTCTACCTCTAACATAGCAGGAGTAAGAGTGGATGTCAAATATGCAGACTGATCTACCGAAAGAGCATCCAACTCATATAACCCATGACACAGAGAACCTGTCAAGACCAATGTCATGTGTTCCTTGTCACGGACCATGCAACGGTCATCATCAAAGGTGACCAGCAAACCACAACGTGCCATAGAAGAAATGGAAAGCAGATTCTTCTTAATGCCAGGCACATACAAAGCATCCTGTAGGCGGAGAATAGAGCCATCAATGGCTGTAAGCTGAATCTCCCCAATACCACGAACAGGGTATGATGCATTATTAGCACACTGAACAGACTTCCCAACGGGAGGTGCACCAAGAGAAGCAAACAAATCTCTACGAGATGTGATATGCCGTGAAGCACCACTGTCAAAGAACCAAGTGTCAGCATCTTCTGTAGAGCTAAATGCTCTATCAGCCCAAGAGACATCATAACTGCAAGTGTAAAAACAATAGTCCCTGTCTGCAACAAAGGACGCGGACTCACTAGCAGTGGAAGGAGCTGCAGAAACAGACATCCCTGACTCCTTGTTCTTCTCTTTGGCGATGCGCTTCCTGCACTCAGTGATGTAGTGGCCAGGCTTCTTGCAGTAATGGCATTTTCCTTTCTTGGCTTGCGTGCCCCCCTGTTTCTGACTTGTCTGTGAAGTGTTACTACTACCAGAACTCTGCGAAGCATTTTTCCCTTGGCTGTTTTTACCCTTCTGCCTTGACATAAAAGCCTGCTCAGAGGCTATACCATCCACACCACTGTTCCGTCTAGTTTGTTCCTCCTCTAGAAGCAAACTGACAAGCTGAATGAAAGTGATGGGCTCTTTCGAAATCCTCATAGTGAGGTTCAAGGCAGTATGAAAAGCCAAGTAAGAGGGAGGCAGTGAATTCAATGTCGTAGAAATCAGCTGCGCATCTGAGTAGTACTCATCCACATTCATGAGTTGCTCCCGCAAGTCCTGAATTTTGTTGAGATGATCCTGCATAGAATCACCCTCATTCATCTTTAGAGTCTCTAGCTCTTTCTTCAAGAAAGAGATGCGAGTCTCATTCTTTCCTGCAAACATCTGCTCCAATATCAACCAAGCTTCTTGTGAAGAAGCTGTTGAACGAATATGAGGAATGATAGAACGCTGAACTGCCAATGCAATCAGCGACATAGCCTGTGCATCCCGTGTATCCCAAGTTTTCTGAGCTGCAGTTCTTGGGGGAAGTGGCTGAGCGGGGTGAGGTGGAGGGGGCTGAGGTTGCCCTCTTGCACGTCCTCCTGGAGGAGGAGTAGCGGGAGCCACAACTCCCGGTCGTGCTTCCTCTCCACTGACATAATCCCACAAATTTTTGGCCACTAATACATTCTTCATCATGAAAGACCAAAGGGAATAATTGTTCCCATCCAATCGGTCTTCCTTGGACACATAGGTGAATACATCTCCTCCCTGATTTGCCATTATTTCCCAAAAGGTAATAGAGCAATGTCAATGCAGTACGGGCTGGAAATCTGCAAATTTCCAGAAATTGCAGCAAACACAAGTCTGTAATTAATGTGCAAAGGGTACTCTGTCAAAAAAAACTGTCACTGATGCACGCTTCCCAAGGTGCAATTAGTGCTCAGCAGCACTAAAACATCAAAAGCCCCAAAATTTTCTGCCCAAATTCTCTGTCACAAATGTCTGTTACAAAAGCCCCAAAATGTGCATTCAATGTGTCACAGACAGACACAGCACGTTTCCCAATGCTGAAAACTGAACCTGCTGTTCAGCACGTTTCCCAATGCAGAAAATTGACCCTGCTGCTGCACGAACTCCTGTGTTGAAATAAAAAATGCAAAATGTTACCTCTGCAGAATGATTGACGACAGGCACGAATCCCGAGGCAATGTCTGTGCACAGGAACAGGCTGGCGAACAGAGGCCCAGGCGTCAGCTGGTTGCAGAAACAGGGACGGATCTGCGCAGTCGGTAGCTGGTGGCGGGCTTCTGTAGGTACAGGAGGCGGCGTCTGCAGACAGGTGGCACGCGCAGGTACAAATGTTGACGGCGCCTGCCAGGTGGCACGCTGGGACAGGTGGCACTGGGGGCGTCTGCAATCAGCGCGCTGGGCAGAGAAGGCTGCGCCTGGACTGAAGACGTCTGCAGATGGCGCGCTGCAACTGGCGGGTGGAGCTGTGCGCTGGCGGCTGGAGCTGACGCTGGCGGGTGGAGCTGCGCTGGCGGCTGGAGCTAACCTGGCAGGTGGAGCTGCAAGTGACGTGGCTGCTGACGAAGGTACATGCTGCACGTGCTGTACCAGACAGGTACTGACGAGCTGTCAGTGCTGACGCAAGTCCTCGGGAACCGAACAGAGCTGCTGACCAGCTCTGATACCAAATGTCAGATGGGAGAGGATCGAGGTGCAGCTGAAGTGCAGTAGACAGTGTGAGAGTGAGAGACAGAGTTGAGCACGACACCCAATGCAATAGTACTTAATAGAGTGTTAGCTGAAAGTACAAATGATAACCCTTATACCTTAGGGTTATAAGGGGCTGTTCACACCCGAACACAGTAAGTGCCCGTAAGTGTGCACCACAAGCACATACAAAATAGTACACATAATCTGGGGGAAAAAACCTCTCCTACCGAGAGTAAAAAGTGCCCCAGTGTCCTAGTGATCACCCGCACACTCCCATATGAGCGTAGGCGTAAGTAAGGCGTGTGAGATACCCAACAAAATTTACAGTCATCATGTCTTCGAATTGCTCCTGCCCCAGGAGGGAAGAAGTGCAGCCACAAATTTACCACGGGTTGTTGACATTGTGGGGCCTGTAGCAGATGCAATTCAGCCCCAAAATCAGCTCG
This sequence comes from Lygodium microphyllum, assembly GCF_053477565.2. Lineage (NCBI taxonomy): Eukaryota > Viridiplantae > Streptophyta > Polypodiopsida > Schizaeales > Lygodiaceae > Lygodium > Lygodium microphyllum. The sequence continues at coordinate 130,259,362 of NC_141156.1, forward strand.
GTACAGCTGGTATACAGCCAGCAACAAATGTTATTGATCCTACTGGTGCAGCTCATGATTTAGTACAGTCACAGGCTGATTTGCCACAGCCATCATCCGAGCACATGGCAGTCCCTGAAGTGTCCAGACGGGTGCCTAGGTGGTTGCTAGATACATTGCGGGACAGCCACATTGATGTTCCTTTGCCTACCAGGACAAGATCCCGCCGTGCTCATGGGATGAGTATTGATTATCATGCATGTGAGGGCACATACAGTGAGGATGAACCCACTCAGGTGGATGAGCCTATCTCTTTTGAGGAGGCAGCAGAAGACCCAAATTGGATGCAGGCCATGCAATCAGAATATGATAGCATCATGAAGAATGAGACATGGTATCTGATAGACTTGCCTCTAGGTAAGAAGGCCATAGGGGTTAAGTGGGTGTATCAAATCAAACGGAATGCAGATGGCACAGTGTCACGCTACAAAGCCCGTTTGGTTGCAAAAGGGTATGCTCAGGAGAAGGGCATAGATTATGATGAGACATTTGCACCCACGTCTCGCATGACCACAGTCGGATGCATGATTGCCTTGGCTGGTCAGTTTGGATGGACTATCCATCAGTTGGACATTACTACAGCTTTCCTGAATGGTGATATCCATGAGGAAGTTTATGTACAGCAGCCCACTGGCTTTAGAGTTAGGGGGCAGGAAGCCAAAGTTTGCAGATTGCAGAAGGCTCTATATGGGTTGAAACAGTCCCCTAGAGCATGGTATGAGAAGATTGATTCTTACTTGGCTTCCCAAGGCTTTCTGAAGAGTTCAGCTGAGAGCACTCTATATGTCAAGAGTGCAGAGGATATGTTTCTGATTTTAGTTCTATATGTTGATGACATGCTGCTCACGGGGCCACAGAAAGTGCATATTGCAGCTTTTAAAGCTGAATTACAGCACCGCTTTGAAATGTCAGATCTTGGTCCGTTGTATTACTATTTGGGTATACAGTTTATGCAGACATCAGGGGGCATATATTTGCAGCAATCTATGTATATTCAGAAATTGCTACAGAAGTTTTCCTTTCAGGATTGCAAACCGGTTGCCACTCCCGTGGAATCAGGTGTAAAGTTGAGTCTTGAGGATGCAGGAGAACTTTTTGATGCCACTGTATATAAGCAGGCTGTTGGATCATTACTGTATTTATGCAACACTCGGCCAGACATACAGTATGGGGTATCCGTATTGAGCAGATTTATGCACTGTCCAGGCACAAAACATTGGCAGGCTGTGAAGAGAATATTTAGATATCTCCAGGGTACTATGCATCTTGGATTGTTTTACCCCAGGGGGGATGCTTCATGCTTGCAGGGCTACAGTGATTCAGACTGGGCAGGAGATTATGACACAAGGGTGTCCACTTCCGGTTATTGTTTCTTCTTGGGTGATACATGCATTTCATTACCAGGTCCAATGCCAGACCCTTTGCGCAAAAAGGGCTTCATTTCCTGAATAGGAGCAACAGAACTTTGCCTTATCTTGCTCATGATAGGAGCCTCCACTTTTATGTCAGTTTCAGTGCTCAAGAGGGAGAGGGAGACCTCCCCTTCAGGCATAGGAGATGGATCTGTTAATTCACCTGTCACAAAACTCTGCCTGGTTTGCCTTGGTCGGGTCTTCTTCTCTACCCTTGAACTTCTTTTGGGTACACTGCCATTTGGTCCTGATTGTAAAGCCTTGCTTGCTCCTGGATGCTGAGCAGGAATCCCAGCATCCTTGGAAAGCACTATCGCAGAGCCCGACAACTTCCCTGGAGATGGTTTCATGTTTTCATTCTTCGGGTCTGAAAAGCAAGGAACCAAGGAGGAAAGAGAGTTCTCAGGGGCATTTGAGGAACTAGGGGTCCTCTGGACCAATGGCTTACCCCAGAGTTCCTCAAGGAGTGGTTTTAGGGGAGATGGAAACTATTCGTCTGGAGCTCCCAGGAGTGCTTGAGTTCTTTTGAGATGCATACACCGCCTTCTTTGCCCTATGAGCTTTTGGTGTCAATGCCTGCTCTTTCACCACTCGGGGTGTTAAGGGAGGAGAGGGAGGACTACTATCAGACCTCGAGTAATCCTTTGTCAACAATGGTTGAAGATTGCCATGCCCAACCATTCCATCCTCCTGCCAACAGATGTCAAATATTCATAACACATTAGAATCTATGGACAAAATCTCATGACAAAACAAATTCAGCCAGATCAACGCCTGGAGTCTTTGCATATCCCTCAAGTTGGCCTAAAGGGCAAGCAGCTTGGCAGCACGAGCCTTGGCATGAGCTTTGTCATTGAGCTTGGCTGTTTGGGCATCCATCTCTGCTTTTCTACGCTCTAGAGTTTCCTCCATCAGTCTTAGTTTGGCTCATCTAGAGTACAGCTCTTAGCCTTTTCTTCACCATCGCTGCTGCTATTGGTGTCCATAACATGGTGTCTCTCTTTACTCTGGCGTTCAGAAAAGTAATTGATACTGCGAATCACGACCGACCCGGCCCGCCGGCTCCCAAATCGACCAACTTGAACCTTTTTTAAAGGAGAGGCAGACCACCTTCTAGGAGAAGCTCTTTGTGAAAGACCTTTGCTTGGGTACCCTTGCGGCGGTCTCATTGGGCTTACTGCTGCAAGCTCATCAGGCAGTGGCATTGGGCTTGTACATTGTGAAACTACAGCTTCATTTATAGCAGAACAACCCCCTCTTGTATCACAGTTATCATACACTTGTGAGGGACTCCAAGATACTCCTCCATCAGCCTCTTTGGTTGGATTTGGCAGCTTACTCTGTAACTTCGGCAAGCCATGCAGGAGACCACCTACTCTTGTGTTACAAAAGGAGACCTTGATAGTGATATAAAATTTCACAGTGACTTGCAAACAACTGCTAGATCACATAGGGGTCGAATCTGTTAGCCTGCTCTTATTTAGTCTCAGTCTGTCATCTCCTGGTTGTGAGCTCCTGTCAGAGTCTGACAGGAGACAGAGGAGCTCTGTCAGTGTGTTTTCAGTCTGCTTTAGTCAGCATGTAGCCCTGGGCATTTTACAGCCCAGATCTGGGCTGTTTTTGGGGTGACTGCCCATTATTTTGGGCAGTCGGACCAGTTCTGGTCAGTCGGACCAGAACTGGCCAGTCGGACCAGATCTGGCCAGTCGGACCAGATCTGGCCAGGTCGGCCAGTTTAGCTGGTCGGCCAGTTTTCTGGCTGGGGGCTATTTATAGCTGCCCCCCAGTCAGTCCAGCATTCATCTCATTCATGCTCTGCAGGTTCAGCACTGCTCCCTCCGTCTCCGTCTCCGGCATTGGTGCTGCCTCTGCTTCCAGTCTGTCCTGGTTCCCTCACTGACGCTCCGGGCTGCGTGCAGGGACTGTTCTGTCCATTCCAGTGTATTCAGCATTCATCTCAGTCAGTGCAGACTTTCTTCCTTCATTCTCTGCTTCCTCTCTCCTCTCCTCTGTGTTCATGTTCTTCTTTCGCTGCGCACTCTCACATGGTATCATCGCCTGATTGAGAGCACGGAGGACGAGAGAAATACCTTACTGCTGCTGTCCACAGTCCCACAACAGCCAGGCGATTCCTTCAGGAGGCTGCCAACAGGTCTATTCCAGCCAGGCGACTGCATCAGAAGGCTGTACAGCCTGCGTTTGCTGTACACAGGGGCTGCCACGTCATCCAGTGACGCAGCAACCCTGCGTTTGCTGCCAGGCGACCTCCTCTGCTGCAGGGCGACCCTCCTACAGCTGCGTTTTGCTGTTTTGCAGGTCGCTTCTACCCTGTCTGCTCCTATCCTGCAGGCGACCTCTGTCTGGGCAAGTTCCCGGTGTTGGTGGTCTCGTTTCTGGTGTTCGCCATCAGATCTATTTGCGTTTTGCAGATCCAGGTGGCTGTAGGCACTTTCAGCCTGCATCTTGGTGGTTGGTGACCACACTGTTGGTCCTATTTCGTCAGCGGCACAACTTTCTTTGGTATTTTGCAGATTGGAAGATGTCTTACCAGTTTTCAGGCTTTGAAGACTCAGAGGATGAGCTTCTTTCTCATCATTCCTCTGAGCGGAGGCGGGACTATCGTGAAGTTCGACAACGGGATGACCCTCCTTGCACTCGTCCTTCTTCAGTCCATGCATCTCAGAGGGTTCCATCTACTGCGAAGGTTTCTTCAGTGAAGACTGCATCAACTGTGCGGATGCCTTCCTTGATTCCCTCTATCCAGGTGCCGATTCTCCCTTCCTTTCCGAAGGAAGACAGGCTATGCAGGCCGAGCTCGACTCCATCGAGCGAAACCATACGTGGGAGCTTGTTCCGCATCCCGCGAAACGGAAGGTGATTGGTGTGAAATGGGTTTTTAAGACCAAATATCTTGCAGATGGCTCCTTGGACAAGCATAAAGCTAGGCTTGTTGCCAAGGGTTTTGCCCAGCGTGCAGGGTTGGATTACTTTGAGACTTTTGCTCCTACAGCTAGGATGTCCACCATCCGAGTGCTTTTGGCTCTTGCTGCTCATCACCGTTGGCCTGTCTATCAGATGGACGTCAAGTCTGCTTTTCTGAATGGCGTTCTTGAGGAGGAGATTTATGTTTCACAGCCTCCTGGTTTTCTTGTGCAGGGGAAGGAGGATCATGTCTACAGGCTGCGGAAGGCTCTTTATGGCCTAAAGCAGGCTCCTCGTGCTTGGTACTAGCGGATTGACCGCTTCTTTCTACAGAGTGGCTTTGCGCGCTCCGCTTATGATCCCAACCTCTACTTAAGGGTTGTGGATTCTCTTTCGGTGTTCCTCATCTTGTATGTGGATGATCTTATTATTACAGGGAGCGACACTCAGCAGGTGGAGCATACACGGTCCATTCTACAGCAGGAGTTTGACATGACGGATCTAGGGATCCTTCACTTCTTTCTAGGTCTGGAGATCTATCAGATGGCACAAGGCATTTTTATCTCGTAGCACAGGTACATCTCCGAGCTTCTTTCGGAGTTTGATATGGCTGAGTGTCGGCCTATCTCATGCCCTATGGACCCTAAGTCCAAGCTTTTGACTGCTGGAGTTCCTCTTACCGATCCCACCCGTTACAGGTGCTTGAAGGAGGGTAATTCATTTATACCTGTAATCACCTGGAAAGACTGGTATAACTGCCCGACTTGGCCAAACCAAAAGGTCCTTGAGAGCTGCTAGCAAAATATTATGTACATGCCCATTAATTCAACCGTCGAAGGCCTTAATTGTTAAAGGCCTTAATACATGCTGCTACGAACCTGTACTGCAAATATCAATAACACAATCAATTGCTACGTGAAACTAATCTGAATTTGGGCTACTATAAAACTAGAGTACTATACGAGATAAACCCCGTTCTTCCAAGAGACAATGGTTGGAATTTACCTGCTCTCCCAAAAAACATATAGTGGATGTCATTCAGCTCATGTCATTCCACAAAAAAACACTTCAATCCCACAAAAAACACTTGAGTCCCACAAAAATTCAGCTTATGTCATTCCAACTCCTTCCCAAAAAACACTTCAGTCCCACAAAAGTCCAACTCATGTCATTCCAACTCCTCCCCACTTTGCAAGGTGGAGGATTCGTTGCCTGCAATCATATGAAAATGGAAAGAATAAGGTCACCTGTGTTATAACATGACTAAAACACAAATTACAACCAAATGGTTCCATACTTACATGATTTAAATAAACATCTAACCAGCAGACTTCAAGAAATCGTTAAAGATTCGATAATCATTTTGATCAAGAACATATCTATCAGTAGCCTCATTGTATGTTAAATGTGCCAATGCAATAATTGACTCAATATCAACCATGTTTAAGTCTGTCACATTATAAGAGTATGTATGGTGTCCTTTCACCTTCTGATACCAACCAAGCTGAACCTCCATCCCTTGTGGTCGATCTACCAAGTCAAGACCTCGCTTGTAATCTACATACCTGCCACCTACCTTCTTTCGCATCTTTTGGACTCTTCCAAGATACCATGTACTATGAAGAGTTTGCATCTTCTTCAATTTTGTGGCTTTTCCATTTCTCTTGAAATTTGTGTCTCTGTTTCCACATGTGTCATCGTAGAAATAAACAGCACAATCTGACCCTATTCCAAAGAAATTTCCATTGGTTGTTGATGCTAATTTTCCTTCATTGCTGAAATACACTCCTTGTCTTACCCTTGTCAACCTATCTTTTGATAGTGTTGAGTTTCCATTGAGTTGACTCACCAAAGTAGACTTGAAGATGAATTTCTTGTCAACCTCCACCACGGGCGAGATAGTCTTGTTTTCATCCTCAATGCTTGCCTCATCTAGAATCCCATCCACCTCATGTCGAATCTCACTCAGAGCAATGACCTCGTCATCTCCGTCGCTGCCTTCAATGGGCCTATCTTCACCGCAAGGCTCCACAAAGTCATCGTGCTCATCGGCGTCACCCATTTCAGCATCTATCTTTGACCACATTGATTGTGTATCTATCCAAGGCTCTGTCCACCATTCAACTCCTTCGATTGTGCTAGGTTTGATCCCCAATGACTCACAAAGATCTTGTGCCCGCTTCAATCCCTCTTTCAATGCATCTATCAACTTTTCATCAGAGGAAACGCTCTCGTAATTCCCAAGATCTGCTTCCAAAATGCCTTCATGCTTGTTCAAATCCTTCCATATGTGTTCTTGTTTCTTATGTGCCCTTGAAAAAGTCACCCCATTTGATTTACATTCATGCACGGTAATCTTGTTCAAGCTTCCAACACAATGCAAAACATCTCCAAAATCAAATGCTCTTTCTTGCCCAACCATACCTCCAATCTTGCTGAAATAAATTTCTGCTGCATCCGATCCTGTGAGATGTAAAGGACACTTGAGATTTGGGAAGAAATCCCGAAACATCTTTATAAGTAGAACCACAAAATGACAAGAAAGCTGGGTATCTGTGTAAGCCTCTTTGCTAATGAAGTTTTTCTTAAGAGTGTATGTAGAATGATGATGAATCCATAATCTCCACAACTTGAAGAAGAAGACCACTTTACTAGCAAGCACCACACGCTCTCTCAAGTCTAAATGTGGAGACAAAAAAATGTCTATATAATCAGCAACAACTTGCAAATATGCCCCAGTCCCTTGCATGCTCCTCTCTTTTTTTTTCATTTCTATCATACATTTTTGAACTTGTCTAGAGACAATCACTTGGGCTGCTCTCCAATTTTGCCGATCGTTTCGTTGTATATCTTCTTCTCGTAACTTGTGTTGATCGATAGAGAAATGATTATAGACCAAAGCAACATGATTGAGTGTAATCCAAACTTGTCCAATCGCTAGTTGTCGAATAGGACTATCAAGAGGGTTCACAAGCTTCTTTCCACAATGCACAAAATCTTGATCATGTAGTCCATACACATTGTCTCCTATGATTCTGCCTTTGAGTTTCCATCCATCCCATTTGATACCAAACTTTCTATCACTTTTTCCTAAATAGTCTTCAAGCATAAGCTTGCGACGTCTACTATCACCATCTGAAGCATGTCCAATTATTGGCCCTAGGCAATCCTTCCATTTTGCATTCCACATTTGCTCCACAAGACTCCATTGAGCTTTGATGAAATCGCTATCAAAGCGATTACAAGTGCAATGCACAACAAGAGCTAACCGTGGAAGACTCTCATGAAGCGGGTTGACAATGAGCAGTCTTGCATAATGTCCCACTACGTGATTTTGGAAGGCATCCACTATTGTCTCATATCCTTGTGCTCCATCTCCAACAATGATAACATCATTTGAGGAGCATTGATGATCCTCTCCCTTTCTTCCACAAAACCCAATTAGAGTGTCATCCTTCGCATTCCATCTGCAAAAACATGAAGTTCCACTTTAACATCTTTATTTCCATGGACTTGTTACATAAATAAATTTTAAAACTGAAGCGAAGAGAAATTCAACTAAGTTTTTACCTGATGCGACGCTTGATGGTTGTTTCATCTTCAACAATAATGAATGGCACCCGTGATGCTATTCCATGTTTGGACTTTACATCCTTGTATATCTTTCCAACCATATCAACGATATACTCATGCTCTCCCGATTGAAATTGAGTTGCCTTTCTTCCTTGCCTCCTTGTGGTTGACAAAGATGGCCCTCCAAGGTTTACACTTAGAAAATCATGCAAGCGCGGCCCACCCCATAGCTTTGCAACCTCAAAAATGGTCTTTGAGGATTCTGCATATCTTTGCCCCTTTTTCGATCTTAATGCATTATTTGCAATGTCTTGAAGAAAAGCCCATAAAGCTAATTTGCCACCAAACTTTCCTTGCCTATGAGCCTCAATAATGTTATTGCAAAAACGTTGCACATCCTTCCTATTCATAGCCTCATAGTTTGCTTCTTTTAAAGACCTGATTCTCACTGAAAGCACCACAAACTTTGCCTTCAACCACCATAGTTTTCTCTTGGCCTCTCGCAAGTTTTTCTTTGTCTCAACTACAACGCTTTTAAGCTCTGCACCAGAAAGGTAATCCAATCGCCTTCCTCGACCTGTTTGCCTCTCTCCTCTTTTCTCAATTGCACTACCCTCCCGATACACTCTGCCACGAAAATCAGCGCAAGATGGAATTTTCTTACAATACTCGCATGTGAAACTTTCAAACGGAATTCCAATTCTTGAGATCCGAAGACAGCACACATGCCTAAAGCATCCATCTATCCTGTATTCAACATCCCCATCATATAAAGTAGCTTTTGTATGTGGCTCACAAAACCACTCTTCACCCATCTTTAGGTCTTGGAGAAAAGGTTTTATATCAACCTCACTACCATTAACATCAAGTTTACACTGCCATAATCCCCAACACAGATTTAATAAATGAGAGCTTGAATCACCTGCATGGATGGAAGCCACCTCCGCATGCTCTTTGGTTGATACGAGGAATGCACCCAAAGTTTGTTGACATGGATCCTTTTCAAAATTCTTTTTAGGTCGCCCACTAGCTCCTGTGAAGAGAGAAGATGATTGCTTTATTGTGGTCTTCTTGCTCCATGCATTGATGTGAGATTTTGCATTGATATGTTGTGTTAGGATGGTCTGCAAATTTGAACCTCGAGGACATAGGTGCAGCCACTTCCCATCATATTTGCACACAACTTTGACACTATTTTTATCTTTGTAGTCATGTAAAGTTGCTTCAACCAACTGAAAATCAGCCCCTACATGAGGATACAAAATTTTGATAAGAGTTTAGAAACGTAGCTAACAATTGAATCTGATATGCACAAGCAAAAATCCTTAAAAAAGGAACCAAAATAAGGGACTAAGAATTGTCTTACATGATTCAACAAATATCTTTTACAAAAAAATATTACAATTTACAACATAAAACAAGAAGTTGATTCTTACCTTCATGAGTTCTATTGAAATTATTCATCTCCTCAATAGCTGCCAAGATTATTATTGCATCATCAGAATCATTCTCGTCTTTTGGAGTACTTCCATGAGAACCATGAGTAGAAAATGCATCAAACCTCAAACTTCGGTTAGATAAGTATCGTTTTTTATGTGCTTGACCATCTAGAATGTGAAATCTCATGAAGTTTGACAAGCATGAGTATGCGGATTGCTTGCCACTAGTGACTCCCGATCCATAAGCACTCCCACATTCATTGCACCACACTCGAATCAAAGGTTGGTCATTGACATCTTCCGTGATGAGCTGAAATTTATCATCTCTAGATGGCTTTCTCTCACTCAACTTCTTGCGGACCTTCTCACATTGGAGCTCCCAAATTTTGAGCGCTTCTTGTGTTACTAAAACACTCTTGAGCATGTTGACTCTCCCACCATGATCACCCGCTTCCCTTATTTGATCGCCCTCTTCCATCCCATCCATAGCAGTAGCTTCCATGGAAGCATTTAAGCTTCTACAAACATGCTTTGAGGACCCTCCATCATCCACCGTGGTTGATAACCTCTTTATGCCAACTCGCTTGCTATTCTCAATTTTCCAACGCTCCTCTTGTAATGCATTCAATATGCATACTCCATCACAGTCTTCATCTTCAATAACAAACTCGAATGATTCACTTACAATGCCATCTTGGATGATCTCTTGACGTATATCACTATAAGTGCAATCTGCCATCACTCTGACGTAGCCCAGCACCTTCTTCTCGTTACTCCCATGATCACACACCTTTATGTGAGTCTTTGATGCCATGAATGATCAGATCTCTAATCAAAATAACCATACAAGAGACATGAATGATCAGATCTCTAATCAAAACAACCATACAAGAGAGAATGAGGAAGGAAGAGTAAAAAAAAAAACAAAAAAGACATTGACACACAAACTATTCTCTCTTTTTCTCTCTCTCTCTCAATCTCTCTATTTCACACACACTAATGATGGGAATTGGAAAACTGGAACCTAAATAATATGTGCATGTTAGAATCAAAGATTACCAGCTTTTCAAGAGGTCATGAAGTAGATGCGGGGGATGCAGAGATCGTTGCCACCAGCCAAGATGGGAATCAAAGCTATGACGGGTGAATGGCAGGGTGAATGTAATCCAGCTCTGCTCTTTCTCAGGAATTGGAAACTTCTTTACCAGATGTTGGGGACTACTGCAAACATGCACAGTTCAGCAGCATACCATCAAGAAGTAGAGGTCCAACATATCATGCAAGTGGTATAAAACCAGAGCATTAAAAAGCGAGAGAGCAATTCAGCATATCATCAAACACGAGCAGTACACCATATCATCAAGAATTAGAAATCCAACATATCATCAAGAATTAGAAATCCAACATACTAGTCACATTGCTGGCTGGACGCTTATTATCTTGCATCCATATGCACAGTACAGATCTGAACAAGAAATCCCTAAGAAACCAACAGCTCTACAAAACAGGCTGCTAAAAATTATTCTTTCAAGGAAAGTTTCAGAAAGTCCAAATCACTAGCCCCACCAAAAGTAGTACTGACACTTCAACCACAGTACTGCACTATTCTCTCGAGCGCGGTCCAGTCCCAAAACAATAAATCAACCAAACAAACTGGCACGCTTATTCATTTCTTCGTTTCAACTTCTGGGGCTCAGTTAGGGAAATTTCTGGTTTACGATCAATAAAAATTCTGTTTCGCTTGGTCAATGGATTAAATATACATATGCAAGTTTAAAGTCATATCTAAAATGCATGGGATATCCTGTATAACTTTGGCCCTGCGTGTTAACTTTAGGGTATGTTAAACAGAAACGCAGCATAAAACAAGAGAGATATGCTCACAATGAGTTCCGTGGAGTTGCGAGACGATCCGGTAGATTTAGTAGCCCAAAGCTTGCATTGATATTAGCTAGCATCTACACAACCATTTTTTCACACTTCAATGCAACATCCCGTCTGTGCGCTTCCAGAATGATTTTATGGTTTGGCAACATGGTGATGATGCTGAGGACCCCGAGAAGATAGAGCAGAGAGGCCGCTCCGGGTGGCACTGACAAGGATTCACACGCCTGTCTTGGCTGCAACGGCAGCAGTGCTACTAGACATGTCTATCGTGAGAAGTTTCTATTCCAGGTGCGAGGCACGCATGGCAAATGCCGACCTCGATCATACGAAAACAGGCAAATACCTTGATGCCGCTCTGCAAACCTGTTGATTAGTTTACAAATTACGAAGCGAAAGAATCAGGGGAAAAGAAATTTTCCTCACATACCTGTGTTGCTGCTGGATTGAAGGAGAGCGAGGAATACCGATGAAGATAGCTTTCGTCTTTCACTTCTACGTGCTTCACATCATGCTACCACAAATGAAATGTAGCAAAACCTCAAAAAAAGGATGACAAATGTGTACAAATAAGATACCCAAAAAAAAACGCAAAATGACATTGTTAGTAAGCATAGGAGCATCTGTAACATTGTGTATTAGCGATGCTTGCACATTTATTTCACACGAATGGTTGCAAGCATTGATCTCTCGAAACCTCCTTGAAATGAACATGCAAATCAACTATTAGGAGAATATATATACCGACGCACATACCGAGACGTATAGAAAGACTTATACCGAGGCATATACCGATTTTTGCGTCGATAGGCCATGTCAGTATATCCATAATACCTTGTAGTGCGTGTGTGTGTGTGTGTGTGTGTGTGTGTGTGTGTGTGTGTGTGTGTGTGTATACTAACAACCTAGTTCTGAAGATTTATGGATAAAAATACCCCTTATTTTAATTTCTCAGTATACAATATTTAACCCCCTTCTTTCATTTTAAATCTGTAGGTGAAACTGATATTAAACCCCCTCCTGTTGAGTGCACGTGCTACACCTACGGGCCTATAAGGTGGACCCCCCGGGCTCTCTCTCTCCCTTCGATCAAGAGCACACTGTCTGCCGCCGCGTATAGGCCGCCAGTTGGCCATGAAGCCGTGAATAGGCCGCCAACTGGCCACGAAGTCGTCGACTATACCTTCTTTGCCCCCCCCCCCCCCCCACCACGTGGCCGTCGTGAGACCTCTTGGAGCCTTGGAAGATTCCAAGGGTTGCCTTTTAAAGCCCCCTTCCCGTGGCCATTGAAAGTACCCCCTAAAATTCCCCCCTTAGGCTTCATAAGCCCCCCTTTTCCCCCCAAATTTTCCCCTAAGGGCCTTAGGTCCCATTTCTATAGCCTTTAAAGTTGTTTTTTTTCCCTGGAGTTTCCCTTTGAAGCTTTATAAAGCCCCCTTTCCCCCCCCCCCGAATTTCCTCCTAAGGCTCTATAAGCCCTTAGCCCTTTTTCTTTCCCCTTCTCGAATTTCCCCCTTGAACCCCCCCGTTAGGCCCCTTTTTCCCATATAAAAATGTGTAACTCTAGGCAAATTATCATTGTCAACTCCATAAATTATCAAGAAAAAGGTTGCTTGTTTAGCATGAATTTTATTCTCAAGTTCTAAGAAGATTAGTTGGAATTAACCTAATCTATGCCTGACCTTAAATCGACAAGTTAGGGTTGAAAGATCAATGTACGCGTAGACAACGAGTCATGTGTTTATAAAATGATAACGTAGCTATCTTCAAGAGTTAAACAAATTGGCATAAAACCTAAACACTTCAACCACGGAGTACTCATTTAGAATGAATTAAATTCCAAGAAATTCACTAGGAATTAATATGTAACCTAATCGTTACGTATTGCTAAAACTAAAACTCTTATACCCTAAATAGTTGCCCACATTCATCGAATGTAGGGACAGTGAAACATATCTAAAAAGTGATCTAGGGTTGTCCTTAAGAATCTGACGCGATGGAACTTGGAACCCTAGGACTGACAACGTCAGCCTAAGGTAATAAAAAACAGTTTGTTTTGTGACTCCATTAGATGAGTAGAATAATCTTATAATTCAACACGACACTTGTGCAACAAGTGCGGAGTTGTATGATCTTGTGATTGGATCACAAGGGAATGGCCAATTCTCACAATGAGGTTGGTAGGTCCTTACACAAGTTATCTTGCAAGAGGATGAATAATCATCCTAATTTAGTATATTTCTTGAGTAAAGAAGATTGATTGGAAGCTAAAGACCAATCGATAAACTGAAATAACCTATGAACTTAAGGTTTGACCAAGTCGGGTTAATAGGATATGCCCTAACCTAGGATATAGGGGATCTTGCCAAGTTGCAAGTCATCCCAGATCGAGTGCTAGCCACATTCGAAAGGAATGATTCATTCCTTAGCAGTTTGCCAACAAAAACGACCAATGGATATGTTTGTGCTTGCTACAGATTTTAGAGCACTGTTTGGCTTTGTTTGATCAATGAATTAAAATATAAATGGATATCTATACTTCAAGTTGAAGGCCTGAAGGGAGAGGTAGTTTCAGTTACCCCCGACTGCCTGCTTGACCCTAACCAAGGGGGTTGTTAACCGCGTCGAGCAAGTGGACCGAGCCCGCCGCGAGAGGTCTCTCCATTGAGCGCTACTTGGAGCAGGAGGATACTTGGGTGCTAGGGGGGGCTCTGGCCGTAAATCCCTCACCTTTCGGGCCCTGCACAAGAGGCTAACGTTACTCAGGATTGGATCTCGAGGCCCACATACTAGTCTACGAGCAGAAACTTGGATTAGTGATCCATGTGGATTGCTGGATAGCCTTTGGGAAGATTGTGGATAAGCCTACGGGCTAGAATTTTTGTATTTCAAAGATAAATATGATAGCCTACTAATAAGAAACTTGCCTGATATTGTTTTTCTATGTCAAGTGTTATGATTACATGAAAGAACCAATGACTAATGGGCTAATTAAAGAAGCTGATTGATACATGTCCAACTAATGTGTTAGGTAATTAAATAACTGAAAAAACCCAAGAAAAGTGCGGAGGATGGGCCATAGGTCGCGTCCTACGGATGGGTGGTCTCGGTTGGCCGAGAACTTTTCTCAAACCACGATAGACAACAAGAAGATCGTCAACGAATACGAACAACAAAAGCATTGACCTAGAATTATGATTGATCCCGATTTACGCTGTTTTAGGGGAACGGAATGGGACTATGCCTTATGGCAGAGAGGTTGAGCTTTACCTCCCTCTCGTTTCCCATTCTCCTTGAACCAAGTGCAATGTAAATCTGCTTACATGGCATTTCTGCGTAAAGTAGTTCGCTTGGGTCTGACGCTGGTTGCCATTAGGAAATGACCAATAAGAAAAACCCTAATTCAGGACGATCCTAAGTGGGAATGGCCGGAATACTTCCACTACATGGCAGACGCGGAAGGCGCTAGATCGCAAACCCCATAACATTCCATGGGAGTGCCGGGCGGAGCTTTCTAGACATTCTTTCTGATGGACTGCTAAGATGTGTCCTGAAGATACAAGTGGACATGTTACAGTTGGTATCAGAGCCGACCAATAATGGAATTGTTTTTATGAAATCTTAATAAGATGAAGTAAAGCAAATGTTGATGTTCCAAACATTTCCTTACTTCTAATGCTGGCTTATAGAATTATGAAACGTGGAATAAGTTCTTAGTATTTTGAATCATGTTTATGACTGCAATGCATTCTCTGCATTATCGACAAAGGGTTGAGATGATGAACATCCTGGAGCAAATCTATAATCCATCACCTTTGTACATGGAACAAAGATAAACGAGTTCCTTAGGAATCTACTATATAGCTGCCCACCGGTTTGCTTATTTACAAACCAACCTAAAAAGGATCAAGTCGTTGGAAGACCTGAAAGTCGTGAAGTTATTCATTTTTGTGGAAGCTCACATAACCTCAATTTTACATATTCGAGGTCGAAGGGTTGAGATGAACTCATATGTATATGAAGAAATAACCCGTGTAATCCCCGCCGGCAGGATTAAAGTGTTGGGGCGCCATGAGAAGAATGGATTCCAAAGGAAAGGATACCCTGAACTTTCAATGACTTATCGATTCTTGAAGATCCATGACCCAAAACCATACTATTGTACAGCTCCTGTAGATAAATGTAATACAACATTGTTCTCCCCAAACTAAATGTAACAGTTGGCTTATCATCGCAAGAAATGTTGTATTTCGAAAGGGCTATGCCCATATAAATACAAATAAGACTTCCTTTTATCAATGTCTAATTGTGCATAAGAATTGATAAAAAGTTAAGTAGTTACATTGCTTACGTGATAGCAGAAATGGAGATGTAATATAAATCAATAACAATTATCGTGTAATAACATTAAGAAACCTTTATCCAGGCACAACCCCAGGTACAAGTTTCCAATTTGCCTCCTACATCAAGTACTGTTGTAATCCAGGAGAAGAAGTTTCTTCTCAAGCAGATTAAGCTCCAAGCGGATGCTGAAATTTGGATTGAATCCATGGAGGATTACTTCGAAGCAGCCGATACTGCACTCGCCAATCAGGCTATGCTCGCCAAGCTGAAGCTCACCTGTGAAGCCAGGCTTTGGTGGACGCAATGGTGCAGGGATCAAGGGATGGAAGAGGGATTCGTTAACTGGGAGAAGATGAAGAAAGTCGTGTAGGGAAGATACTTACCACCTACATATCGCACGCAGAAAATGAATGAGTTTTATGAGCTAAAATAGCTGAGGCTCACTCTTGACGCATACTACTCTAAATTTGTCTCACTTCTTAAGTATGCGCCATAGATGGATATGACACAACAAGTGTCCAAATTTTGTGCTGGTTTAAATCCACCAGTAAATACCCGTCTCGAATCTATGTGTCCATCAGATCTTCAAGATGCACTCATTCGAGCTGCCCCTATAATTCAGGAGGTGCATGCTAGACCAAGAGGCAACAAAGCTTGGTCTTATAATGACCCGAACAGAGGAGCATTCAGACCTCAGATGAAGAGAGTTCAAGGTCACAATCAGGGACAAAGAAAGAAAACAAGGGCTAATAATGTCAACAACTTTGTTCCTACTCAAAGTAATGACCGAAACCTCCATTGTTTCCACTACAACGAGCCCGATTGTTTCAAGAGACAATGTCCCGAGCTTGGTGTAGGACATCACCAAGAACCTTTCCAAGGAACGGGCCATGGTCAAGGAGCCGCTACCCGAGGCAGATGAAGAACCGCATGCATTGCCAATAGGCAAATGTGCGAAGAAGAAGAAGAAGAAGATCCGAACATGGAAGCGGAATTTGAAAGGTCGACAATCCATGCTGCTCTACACAAGAAAGGGCCAAATCGCCAGTTCTCGATGATTCAAACACTGTCAGACTATCAAGGTAAAAGTTTCAAGACCTTGATTGATTGTGGCAGTACACATTTCTTTATCTCACCAGCATGTGCAAAAAGATTAGGAATAGCCAGAGTAGAAGCACCTACCTTGCTTGTGGAATTGGCAAATGGCCGTGAGGTTACTTGTACCAAGAAAACTGCTAAGGTGGAATTCTTCCTGGGAGGAAAGAAGACTTCGGTTAAATTCAGAGTCATGAATCTAGGTATCCATGAGTGTCTACTCGGAATGGATTGGCTTAAGCCTAAGGACGCCCACATTCATTGTGGAAAGGGCCAAGTTTCCTTTCAAAACTCTGAAAGGGAATTAGTCACAACCCAAGGTGAGGCTGGAGTGCCAAAAATTCAATTGGCCAAAGCATCTGGGATCATAAAAGGAGTTAGAAAAGGATTACCTGTCTACTTGATCAAACTCAACAAGTTAGATTAAAAGCAAGAGTCTAGTGAATGACCTTCTTGGCTAAAGGAATACGTGGACATATTCCCTGAAGAGTTGATAGAACTCTCGCCTCAAAGAGAAGTGGATCATGAGATTAAGCTAGTACCAAGAGCTGTGCCAATTGCAAAAAGACCTTACAAAATGTCTATACTAGAAGCAATTGAGTTGAAGGAACAACTCAAGCAGCTGCTAGAACAGGGCTACATCCATCCCAGCAGTTCACCGTGGGGAGCTCCAGTACTATTCCAGAAAAAGAAAGATGGAACACTTCGACTATGTATTGATTATCGAGGATTGAACCAATCAACAGTCAAGAACAAGTATCCTATTCCTAGAATAGATGAGCTTCTTGATTGTCTTCAAGGTGCAAAGATCTTCTCCAAGATTGATCTCAGGTTAGGCTACTATCAGATAAGGTGCAAAGTTCCCGGCCAATTGGACCACCCACCATAGGATGGACCTATGGTCCATCCTCTGCACTTTCCTCGGGTTGTTTTAGTTATTTACTTATCTAACACATTAGTTGGACATGTAACAACCAGCTTCTTTAATTAACCCGTTAGGCACTGATTCCTTCACGTAATCTTATCACTTGACATAGAAAAACAATATCAGAAAAGTTCTTTATTAATAGGTCATCATATTTATCTTTGAAATACAAAGAGTTCCGCTCGTAGGCTTATCCACAATCCACCCGAAGGCTATCTAGCAATCCAGAGGGATCACTATTTCAAGTTTTTCGCTCGTAGACTAGTATGCGGGCCTCGAGATCCAATCTCGAGTCACGTTAGCCTTTTGTGCACGACCCGGAAGGTGAGGGATTTACGGCCAAAGCCCCCCTGGCACCCAAGCGTCCTCCTGCTCCAAATAGCGTTCAATGGAGAGACATCTCGTGGTGGGTTCGGTCCACGTTCCCGGCGCGGTCAACAACCCCCTTGGTCAGGGTTAGGCAGGCAATCGGGGTAACTAAAGCTGCCTCTCCCTTCAGGTCTTCAACCTAAAGTATAGATATTCATTTATCTTTTAATTCATTGGTCAAACAAGTCAAACAATGCTCTTAATTTTGTAACAAGCACAAACATTTCCATTGATCATTTTTATTGGCAAACTGCTAAGGAATGAATCCTTCCTTTCGAATGCATCCAGCATTTGATCTGGGATGACTTGCAACTTGGAAAGATCCCCTATATCCTATTAACCACTTGGTCAAACCTTAAGGTTCATTGGGTGCTCCAGTTTTCTAGTCTTTAATCTTCAATTAATCTTCCTTACTCAAGAAGGATATCAAAGTATACATCCTCTTGCAAGATAACTTGCATAAGGATCCGCCATCCTCGTTACGAGAATTTGGCCTTTCTTCTTGTGATCCAATCACAAGACCATATGACTCCGTACTTGCTGTGCAAGTGCCGCATCGTACTATGCGATAATGGAGTCACGAAACAATCTGTTTCAGGTTCTTTAAGCTGACGTCGTTAGACCTAGGGTTTCCTAGCTTCATTTTTGTAAGATTCTGAGGGTCAAACCCTAGATCCTTTTAAGATTACAATTCACTATCCCTACATTCAGTGAATGTGGGCAAGTATTTAAGGTATAGATGTTACTTGGAATTTACCTTATTCCCAATGAGTATTTTGTAGCATAGGTGTTTTAAGTTTATATCAGTTTGGTTAACTCTAGAAGATAATTTGGAGATTACTTCCACTTGATTCTTTGTCTATGCATAACCCTAACTTATCGATTTGAGGTTAGTTAATTTCAACTAATCTTCCCTTTTCTTTGCGAACACAACTCATGCTAAATAAGCAACCTTTTTCTTGCTAAGTTATGCAGTTAACAATGATAATTTCATAGAGTTTATGCATCGTAAGAGTCATTTCATGATTTACACTTTCCATGATGATTCATTGTAAAAGAATAAGGTTTAATAGTGCGAGATGCAGTTTTATACCTTTAGGCTTAACCGAAGTATACTATTTTAATGGGTAACAATCTAGCTCATAATTCATTTCCATGCATAAAGCTATTTGTTAAAAATACGTTTATGCTATATTTATTTTGCATGTTCCATTAAATGTATTAATGACTAAATTCCTTTGTCGTGAATAACTAGGACAAAATATATCCTATCTCTAACAATTCATCTTGCACGATTGAATTACAACGATATAAAATTAAGAAGGAAAAACCTGGGTTTGGGGTGAGATATCTACATGGATACCGGGAGATGACCCTCCTGTGGCTATGCCTTGGACTTTTTTAGGAGGCATTGCAATTGTAGTCATTCGGACGTGGAAGCAACTTTTACAACTCTTCTTTGGAATTCCACCATCGCTCCCTTGCATTGTCCGTCAAAAGTAGTTTTTGGAAGGCTCCCTCCTTGAAGTCAGGAAATACGAAAGGGTTTTTCTGAATCTTTTATGACTAAGACCCATTGAAGCCATGGGGAAGGCTTAATGGCCTTTTAATGACTCGTTCAAACGAGGAATGAAAAGGGATGGAAAAGACACAAGGTGCGGGAGAGAACTCTAAGGAAATATAGTGACCGTAAAGCTTATAAGTAAGGTTGAAGGACCTTAGGTCAAACTTGGAGGGAAGGGGTTTCAATACGCCACAAGGGAAGGGCTAGGGAAGATTTAAACACGGAAGAAAGAGGGGTGGTTCCAAGGAAAAGGGATAGGGGTTTTAAGGGATTAACATGGGGGGTGTGGTTCCAAGGGAAAAAAAAAAGGGCCTTAAGGATTTATAAATTATGAAAAAAAGAAGGGGCTTTAAGGATAGGGGTTGAGTGAACTTTAAAATCACACGGAAGATAATAATCCCAAAAGAAAGGACCTAAGGGTAAAACATGGGGTCCCAACACCCATGGGAGAGAGCCATATAATGTATTTTGACACGGAGGTGTTTTAGGCTTAAGGGATAAGAGGGGTGATATGGTGGCAGCGGTACTGCATGGTAATATGGTGGTAGCGTCGTCCTCTCCATCTCTGGCCTTCTCACCTCCTTTAGCCATGCGCCCCCCCCCCCCAGTTATATAGGGGAGGGGATAAGATCCTCCCCCCCCCCTCATACCCCTCATACGTGTCGATGGCATACATCTCGCACACCTGAGATCACCCACCGAGGTGCTTCTGCGACCTTTCTATTCCCCTCCCCTTCCAACACAATAGTCTGTTGGGGAGGGAAATAATAAAAAAAAATTGCATTATCGTAGGCATTTATCAAAATTATCCATTGAAAGGGTTAGTTCACGCGAAGAGAAATGTAGAAGTCTCGAGATAAACTGGGGATATTGATGGTTGAGAGTGCCTTCATTTATCCAAGTGGCATCCTCTTTGGGATAATGTTTCCACTGGACGAGGCATTATCTCAAGGTTCTGGATCTTAATTGTCTCTCCCTAATATCTAAGATCCTATCAGGCCTTAGTTCAAGGACTCCTCTAGGCATTACAACTTGTTGGTCATCAAGTACATGGTTAGGATTAGGTACATACTTTTTCAATAGGCTGATATGGAATACATTATGAGCTTTTAGGCTCTCAGGGAGTTGCAGTTTATAAGCATTAGGTCCTAGGCATTTGAGGATCTTGTATGGCCCACAATACCTTGGACTTAGCTTCTTGCAATCTCCTAAGGATAGAGAACTCTTTTTAAGGCATACGTGAATGAAGACCATGTCTCCTTCTTTGAAGACCCTTTCTTGACGCTTCAAATCCGTGTATGCCTTCTGTCTATCCTTGGCCGCTTGTATGTCATGTCTTATTGACTTTATTTGGTCATCCATCTCTTCCAACATTTGCCTTGAAGCTTCAACACTTAGGGTTGGATCAGAAAAGTTTAGGGGACTTCTGCAGTCATGACCATATAATGCTTGAAAAGGGGTCATCTGAATGCTTTGCTGGTAAGAAGCATTATAGGCGAATTCAATCGAAGGCAAGTATTGAATCCACCTCTTCGGCTTTCGACAGCAGTATGCCCTAAGCATATCCTTGATGACTTGATTTACTCGCTTTGTTTGGCCATCCGTTTGGGGATGGTAGGCAGTGCTAAAATAGAGTTGAGTCCCAATAGCTTTAAAGATAGCTCTATAGAAGTGTGATGTGAAGAGAGAATCACAATCACTAATGATTCTTCTGGGTAAACCATGTAGCTTGAATATCTTCTTGATAAACAATCTTGCAATGTCCGAGGCTTTATAGTTTGTCTTTATTGGAATAAGGTGTGCAACCTTAGTAAGCATGTCAACCACAACCATGATGGAGTTGTATCCTCCCTGGACTTGGGGTAGGCCTACAACAAAATCCATACTGATGAATTCATATTTCATTTGGGGGATGTCAAGCGGTTGAGTTTCCCTGGCATCATGACATGTTCGGCTTTGATACGTTGGCAAGACAAACACTCGTTGACATATTTGAGAATGTTACCTTTGAGCCTCTCCCAATGGTAGCTCTTCCTAAGTGCATTAAGAGACTTAGCATAGCCTGGATGTCCTATGAAAGGAGAATCATGAGCTTTCCACAATATCTTCTGCTTAAGTGACTGGCTTGCTGGTATACGTAGCCTTGTTCTATAGTAGATAAGTCCACTATTGATAGAAAATTCATGATACTTAGCCTGCAATTTTTGATTCTGATCCTTGATAGAGATCTCCCTTAGCATTGTTTGGTAGGCTGGATCATGGCATGCATCCTCTCTGGCTAACTCAAGTATAGGGTTGGCATAGATACTTTTGTAGCTAGAGATCTAGCTGTTGATGGATTTTGCAAGATTAGGGAATTTAGGAATGCCTTGCGACTAAGTGCATCAGCAACTACATTCTCTTTCCCTAGTCGGTACTTGATTTCAAAGTCATATTCCCCCAACACTTCAATCCACCGCCGTTGCCTCATGTTGAGCTCGTTCTGGGTAAAGATCCATTTGAGACTCTTATGGTCAGTTATTAGAGTAAACTTGTTACCCAACAGGTAGTGTCTCCAGAGCTTTAGAGCATGGATGATAGCTAGCAATTCCAGATCATGCGTAGCATAATTCTTTTCATGACTCTTCAATTTCCTTAAAGAGTATGCTACTGGATGACCTTCCCGCATAAGTACACACCCCAAGGCAAGAATGCTAGGATCAGTTACTACCTCAAACTCCTTATTCAGGTTTGGAAGTTTTAGAATAGGTGCTGATACCAAACTTTGCTTCAATCTGTCGAAGCTATTTTGTTCGGGAGTTGACCATGCAATGGAAGTTTTCTTCTTCAGTAAGTCCATCACAGGTGCTACAATCAAAGCATAGTTTTTAATGAAGACCCTATACCATCCTGTCAATCCAAGAAAGCTACGTATCTCTTTGATGGATACTGGTATTGGCCACTCAAGCACATCTCTGACCTTGGCTGGGTCCACTAATATTCCTTCTGCTGATACTATGAATCCTAGATATTCAATCTGAGGCTTGAAGAATGCACACTTCTTCATTTTAGCATACAGCTTATGTGACCTCATTGTCTCAAGGACAATTCGAAGTTAGGGTTCATGATCTTTTTCCTGTTTAGAATAGACCAAAGTATCATCGAAGAAGACAAGCACGAAATCATCAAGATATGGCCTAAAGATATCTTGCATTAACCTATTGAAGGTGGCAAGTGCATTCGTAAGCCCGAATGACATAACTAGGAACTCAAAGTGCCCATATCTTGTTTTGAAGGCCGTCTTTGGGATATCTTCTTCCTTGATCCTTATCTGATAGTAACCTAACATGAGATCAATCTTGGAGAAGATCTTTGCACCCTGAAGACGATCAAGAAGCTCATCTATTCTAGGAATAGGATACTTGTTCTTGACCGTTGATTGATTCAATCCTTGGTAATCAACACATAGTCGGAGTGTCCCATCTTTCTTTTTCTCGAATAGTACTAGAGCTCCCCAGGGTGAACTACTAGGACGGATGTATCCCTGATCTAGCAGTTGCTTGAGTTGTTCCTTCAGCTCAATCGCTTCTGGTATGGACATTCTATAAGGTCTCTTTGCAATTGGTGCGCAGCTCCTGGTACTAACCTAATTTCATGATCCACTTCTCTTTGAGGCGGAAGTTCAGTCAACTTTCGGGGAATACGTCTGCGTATTCCTTTAGCCAAGAAGGTCCTTCATGAGACTCTTGCTTTTGATCTAATTTGTTGAGTTTGATCAAGTAAACATGTAATCCTTTTTTGACTCCTTTTATGATCTGAGGTACTTTGGCCAATTGGATTCTTGGCACTCCTGCCTCACCTTGAGTTGTGACTAATTCCCTTTCAGAGTTTCAAAAGGAAACTTAACCCTTTCCACAGTGAATGTGGGCGTCGTTAGGCTTAAGCCAATCCATTCTAAGTAGACACTCATGGATACCTAAATTCATGACTCTGAATTTGACCGAAGTTTTCTTTCATCCCAAGAAGAATTCCACCTTAGCAGTCTGCTTGGTACAAGTAACCTCACGACCATTGCCAATTCCACAAGCAGGGTAGGTGCTTCTACTGTGGCTATTTCTAATCTTTTTGCACATGCTGGTGAGATAAAGGAATGTGTACTACCACAATCAATCAAGGTCTTGAAACCTTTACCTTGATAGTTCGACGGTGTTTGAATCACCGAGAACTGGCAATTTGGCCCTTTCTTGTGTGAAGCGGCATGGACTGTCGCCCTTTCGAATTCTGCTTCCATGGTCGGATCTTCCTCTTCTTCTTCTTCGCACATTTGCCTATTGGCAATGCAGGCGGTTCTCCCTCTTCCTCGAGTAGCGGCTCCTTGACCATGGTCTGATCCTTGGAAAGGCGCTTGGTGATGTCCTCCACCAAGCTTGGGACATTGCCTCTTGAAGTGACCGAGTTCGTTGTAGTGGAAACAATGGAGGTTTCAGCCATTACTTTGAGTAGGAACAAAGTTGTTGACATTATTCGTCCTTGCTTTCTTTCTTTGTCCCTGATTATGACCTTGAACTCTCTTCATTTGAGGTCTGAATGCTCCTCTGTTCCGGTCATTATAAGACCAAGTTTTGTTACCCCTTGTTCTAGCTTGTACCTCCTAAATTATAGGTGTCGCTTGAATGAGTGTGTCCTGAAGATCTTATAATGGACACATAGATTCGAGACGGGTATTGACTGGTGGATTTAATCCCGCACAAAATTTAGACACCTGCTGTGTCATGTCCATCTGCGGTGCATACTTAAGAAGTGAGACAAATTTAGAATAGTATGCATCAAGCGTGAGCCCTAGCTATTTTAGCTCATAGAACTCATTCATTTTCTGCGTGCGATAAGCAGGTGGTAAATATCTTCCTTGCACAGCTTTCTTCAGCTTCTCCCAGGTAACGGATCCCTCTATGATCCCTTGATCCCTGTACCATTGCTTCCACCAAAGCCTGGCTTTGCCGGTGAGCTTTAGCTTGGCGAGCATAGCCTGATTGGCAGGTGCAGTACCGACTGCTTCAAAGTAATCCTCCATGGATTCAATCCAAATTTCAGCATAAGCTTGGACGAATTTGCCTCTCTCGTCAAACTCGGGTTACTTAATCTGCTTGAGAAGGAACTTCTTCTCCTAGATCATAGCAATACTTAATGTAGGAGGCAAATTAGGAGCCTGTACCTGGGGTTGTGCCTGAATAAAGATTTTCTTAATGTTATTATATGATAATCATCGTTAATTTATATTACATCGTCAATTCCGCTATCATGTAACCAATGTAGATACTTAACTTTTTATCAACTCTTATGCACAATCAGAAATTGATAAAAATAAGTCTTTATTTGTATTTATATGGCCATAGCCCTTTCGAATACAACATTTCATTCAATGATAAGCCAACTATTACATTTAGTTTGGGGAGAACAATGTTGTATTACATTTATCTACACGAACTGTATAATAGTAAGGTTTCAGGTCATGGATCTTCAGGAAACAGTAAGTCATTGGAATTTCAGGATATCCTTTCCGTTGGAATCCATACTTCTCATGGCAGCCCATTAGTTTAATCCTGTCGGCGGGGATTACATGGGTTACTTCCTCATATACATATGAGTTCATCTCAACCCTCCGACCTCGAATATGTAAAGTTGAGTTTATGTGAGCTTCCACAAAAATGAACAGCTTCACGACTTTCAGGTCTTCCAACCACTTGATCCTCTTTAGGTTGGTCTGTAGATAAGCAAATTGGTAGGTGGCTATATAGTAGATTCCTGAAGAACCCATCCATCTTCGTTCCATGTACAAAGGTGATGGATTATAGATCTGCTCCAGGATGTCCATCATCCCAATCCTTTGTCTATAAAGCGGAGAATGCATTGCAGTCATAAACATGACTCGAAATACCAAGAACTTGTTCCACGCTTCGTAATTCTGCAAGACAGCATTGAAGGTAAGGAAATGTTTGGACAGCAACATTTGCTTTACTTCATTTTATTGAGATTTCATAAAACAATTCCGTTGTTGATTGACTCTGATACCAACTGTAACGTGTCTACTAGTATCATCCAGGACACATCTTTAGCAGTCCATCAGAAAGGATGTCTAGAAAGCTCCGCCGGCACTCCCATGGAATGTTACGGGGTTTGCAATCTAGGGCTTTCCGTGTCTGCCACATAGCTGAAATATTCCGGCCGTTCCCACTTAGGATCGTCTTGAATTAGGGTTTTTTCGATTGGTCATTTCCTAACAGCCACTAGCGTCAGACCCAAGCAACTACTTTACGCAGAAACGCCAGGTCCGAAGCAGATTCATGCTACACTTGGTTCAAGGAGAATGGAAAACGAGAGGGATGCAAAGCTCAACCTCTCTACCATAAGGCATAGTCCCATTCCATTCCCCTGAAACAGCGTAAATCGGGTCAAGTCATAACTCTAGGTCAACGCTTTTGTAGTTCGTGTCCTTTGATGATCATCCTGCTGTTCCTCGTGATTTGAGAAAAGTTCCCAGTCAACGGGGACCACCCATCCATAGGACGGACCTATGGCCCATCCTCCGTACGTTCCTCGGGTTGTTTTAGTTATTTACTTATCTAACACATTAGTTGGACATGTAACAACCAGCTTCTTTAATTAACCCGTTAGGCACTGGTTCCTTCACGTAATCTTATCACTTAACATAGAAAAACAATATCAGAAAAGCTCTTTATTAACAGGTCATCACATTTATCTTTGAAATATAAAGAGTTCCGCCCGTAGGCTTATCCACAATCCACCCGAAGGCTATCCAGCAATCCATAGGGATCACTATTCCAAGTTTTCGCCTGTAGACTAGTATGCGGGCCTCAAGATCCAATCCCGAGTCATGTCAGCCTCTTGTGAAGGACCCGAAAGGTGAGGGATTTATGGCCAGAGCCCCCCTAGCACCCAAGCATCCTCTTGCTCTAAGTAGCGCTCAACGGAGAGACCTCTCGCAGCGGGTTCGGTCCACATTCCAGACACGGTCAACAACCCCCTTGGTTAGGGTCAGGCAGGTAGTCGGGGGTAACTGAAGCTACCTCTCCCTTCAGGTCTTCAACCTGAAGTATAGATATTCATTTATCTTTTAATTCATTGGTCAAACAAGTCAAACAATGCTCTAAAATTTGTAGCAAGCAAAAACATTTCCATTGATCGTTTTTATTGGCAAATTGCTAAGGAATGAATCCTTCCTATCGAATGCATCCAGCATTCAATCCGGGATGACTTGCAACTTGGCAAGATCCCCTATATCCTATTAACCCAACTTGGTCAAACCTTAAGGTTCATTGGGTACTCCAGTTTTCTGGTCTTTAATCTTCAATTAATCTTCCTTACTCAAGAAGGATATCAAAGTACACATCCTCTTGCAAGATAACTTGCATAAGGATCCGCTATCCTTGTTGTGAGAATTTGTCCTTTCTTCTTGTGTTTCAATCACAAGACCATATGACTCCGTACTTGCTGCGTAAGTGCCGCATCGTACTATGCAATAATGGAGTCACGAAACAATCTGTTTCAGGTTCTTTAAGCTGACGTCGTTAGACCTAGGGTTTCCTAGCTTCATTTTTGTAAGATTCTGAGGGTCAAACCCTAGATCCTTTTACGATTACAATTCACTATCCCTACATTCAGTGAATGTGGGCAAGTATTTAAGGTATAGATGTTACTTGGAATTTAACTTATTCCCAACGAGTATTTCGCAGCATAGGTGTTTTAAGTTTATATCAATTTGGTTAACTCTACAAGATAATTTGGAGATTACTTCCACTTGATTCGTTGTCTATGCATAACCCTAACTTATCGATTTGAGGTTAGGCATAGGTTAGGTTAATTTCAACTAATCTTCCCTTTTCTTTGCGAACACAACTCATGCTAAATAAGCGACCTTTTTCTTGCTAAGTTAAGCAGTTAACAATGATAATTTCATAGAGTTTATGCATCGTAAGAGTCATTTCATGATTTGCACTTTCCATGATGACTGATTGTAAAAGAATAGGGTTTAATAGTGTGAGATGTAGTTTTATACCTTTAGGCTTAACCGAAGTATACTATTTTAATGGGTAACAATCTAGCTCATAATTCATTTCCATGTATAAAGTTATTTGTTAAAAATAGGTTTATGCTTTATTTATTTTTCATATTCGATTAAATGTATTAATGACTAAATTCCTTCATCGTAAACAACTAGGACAAAATATATCCTATCTCTAACAATTCATCTTGCATGATTGAATTACAACGATATAAAATCAAGAAGGAAAAACTTGGGTTTGGGGTGAGATATCCACATGGATACCAGGAGATGACCCTCCCGCGGCTACGCCTTGGACTTTCTTAGGAGGCATCGCAATTGTAGTCGTTCGGACGTGGAAGCAGCTTTAACAACTCTTCTTTGGAATTCCACCGTCGCTCCCTTGCACCGTCCGTCAAAAGTAGTTTTTGGAAGGCTCCGTCCTTGAAGTCGGGAAATTCGAAAGGGTGTTTCAGAATCTTTTACGACTAAGACCCATTGAAGCCATGGGGAAGGCTTAATGGCCTTTTAATGACTCGTTCAAACGAGGAATGAAAAGGGATGAAAAAGACACAAGGTGCGGGAGAGAACTCCAAGGAAATATAGTGACCGTAAAGGTTATAAGTAAGGTCGAAGGACCTTAGGTCACACTTGGAGGGAAGGGGTTTCAATACGCCACAAGGGAAGGGCTAGGGAAGATTTAAACATGGAGGAAAGAGGGGTGGTTCCAAGGAAAAGGGATAGGGGTTTTAAGGGATTAACACGGGGGGTGTGGTTCCAAGGGAAAAAAAAGGGCTTAAGGATTTATAAATTATGAAAAAAAGAAGGGGCTTTAATGATAGGGGTTGAGTGAACTTTAAAATCACAGGGAAGATAATAATCTCAAAAGAAAGGACTTAAGGGTAAAACATGGGGTTCCAACACCCATGGGAGAGAGCCATATAATGTATTTAGACACGGAGGTGTTTTAGGCTTAAGGGATAAGAGGGGTGATAAGACACCGGGGGGGGGGGGGGGGGGGTGAGGTTCAAAAAAACATGAGAAGGGGGTGAAAGGGGCTTAGGAGGATTTAAAAACCCGAGGAGAAAAAGATTTGATGAGGCAACAACAAAGGGGGGAAAGGGGGCTTATCTAGCCCCCTTAGAAGCTTCTCTTTAGAAGCTTCTATGCTTCATACGTGGCAAGGAGAGAGATTGAACGCCGTGTCAGTGACGGACTGGCGGCACTTCTGTGAGGCCTGCGGCTGCAGACGGTGGTGCTAGAAGGACTGGCAGCGTTCAACTATTCCTCCCTTCTCTTAGCAGCGGTACTGCATGGTAATATGGTGGCAGTGTCGTCCTCTCCATCTCTAGCCTTCTCACCTCCTTTAGCCGTGCATTCTTTCAATGTCAAATTGAATATCTGGGATTTATAGTATCAGCAGAAGGAATCTCAATGGACCCAGCCAAGGTCAGAGATGTGCTAGAATGGCCAATACCAACATTTGTCAAAGAAATATGCAGCTTTCTTGGATTGACAGGATGGTATAGGGTATTTATCAAAAACTATGATTTGATTGCAGCACCCCTGACGGACTTACTGAAGAAGCAAACTTCCATTGCATGGTCAACTCCCGAACAAAATAGCTTCGACAGATTGAAGCAAAGTTTGGTATCAGCATCTATCCTAAAACTTCTAGACCTCAATAAGGAGTTCGAAGTAGTAATTGATGCTAGCACACTTGCCTTGGGATGTGTACTCATGCAGGAAGGTCATCATGTAGCATACTCTTTAAGGAAATTGAAGAGTCATGAGAAGAATTATGCTACACATGATTTGGAATTGCCAGCTGTCATCCACGCTCTAAAGCTTTGGAGACACTACCTGTTGGGTAACAAGTTTACTCTACCTGTCTCAAATGGATCTTTACCCAGAACGAGCTCAACATGAGGCAACGTCGGTGGATAGAAGTATTGGAGGAGTATGTCTTTGAAATCAAGTACCGACCAGGAAAAGAGAATGTAGTTGCCGATACACTTAGTTGCAAGGCATTCCTTAATTCCCTAATCTTGCAAAATCCATCAACAACCAGATCTTCTAGCTACAAAAGTATCTATGCCAAACAACTCGATACTTGAGTTAGCTAGAGAGGATGCATGCCATGATCCAGCCTATCAAAAGATGCTAAGGGAAATCTCTATCAAAGATCATGATCAAAAGCTGCATGCTAAGTATCATGAATTTTCTATCAATAGTGGACTTGTCTACTATAGAACAAGGCTGTGTATACTAGCAAGCTTGTCACTTAAGCTGAAGATACTGTGGGAAGCTCATGATTCCCCTTTCTCAGGACATCCTGGCTATGCCAAGACTCTTAATGCAGTTAGGAAGAGCTACCATTAGGAGAGGCTTAAAGGTGACGTTCTCAAATATGTCACTGAGTGTTTGTCTTGTCAATGTATCAAAGCCGAACATGTCAAGATGCCAGGGAAACTGCAACCACTTGACATTCCCCAAATGAAATGGGAATTCATCAGTATGGATTTTGTTGTAGGCCTACCCCAAGTCCAGGGAGGATACAACTCCATCATGGTTGTGGTTGACATGCTTACTAAGGTTGCACACCTTACACCAATAAAGACAAACTATAAGGCCTTAGACATTGCAAGATTGTTTATCAAGGAGATAATCAAGCTACATGGGTTACCCAGAAGAATCATTAGTGATTGTGATTCTCTCTTCACATCACACTTCTTGAGAGCTATCTTTGAAGCTATTGGGACTCAACTCTGCTTTAGCACCGTGTACCATCCCCAAACGGATGGCCAAACAGAGCAAGTAAATCAAGTCATTGAGGATATGCTTAGGGCATACTGTTGTCGTGAGCCAAAGAGGTGGATTCAATAGTTGCCTTTAGTTGAATTTTCCTACAATGCTTCTTACCAACAAAGCATTCAGATGACCCCTTTCCAAGCATTATATGGTCATGACTGCCGAAGTCCCCTAAACTTCTCAGATCCAACCTTGAGGGTTGAAGCTTCAAGGCAGATGTTGGAAGAGTTGGATGACCAAATAAAGACAATAAGACAAGACATCCAAGCTACCAAGGATAGACAGAAGGCATACGTGAATTTGAAACATCAAGATAGAGTCTTCGAAGAAAGAGACATGGTCTTCATTCGTGTATGCCCTAAGAAGAGTTCCCTATCCTGAGGAGTTTGCAAGAAGCCTAAGTCTAAGGTATTGTGGACTGTACAAGATCCTCAAATGCCTAGGACCTAATGCTTATAGATTGCAACTCCCTGAGAACCTAAAGGTTCACAATGTATTCCATATCAGCCTATTGAAGAAGTATGTACCTAATCCTAACCATGTACTTGATGACCAACAAGTTGTAATGCCTAGTCAAGGAGTCATTGAACTAAGGCTTGATAGGATCTTAGATGTTAGGGAGAGACAATTGAGATCCAGAACCTTGAGAGAATGCCTCGTCCAATGGAAAGATTATCCCAAAGAGGATGCCACTTGGATAGATGAAGGCACTCTCAACCATCAATATCCCCAGTTTATCTCGAGATGAGGTCATCTTGATTCCTCTAAGGGGGAGAGAATGTAATATACCGAACACTACAAATCACGCATGAACCCCTCTTTTTTAAGTAGTGGGGATAATAATATAGCATTTTGATAATTTAGTAGGATAACTTTTTTTCCTTATTCCCCCCCCCAGCCGACTGTCGTGCTAGAGGGGGAGGGGAATAGAAAGCATGAAAAAGATCATCGGTGGAGCTTGCTGTATACTAGTCACCATGGCACGGCCACGTAGGGGAGGAAGGATTCCCTCCCCCTTACCTATATAAACTAGGGGGGGGAGGGGGGGTTGCAAGCAGGGAGAGGGAAAAGGAGGCTCTGCATAGAGAGTGAATCTCTATAATGCCATAAAGCTTGAGGAATGAGGAGCTGTTAATTTGAGCGGCTGCTGCCAGGCGGAGCACCGCCTCTCTCTCTCTCCCTTTGATCAGGAGCACGCCATCTCCCGCTGCGTATAGGCTGCTAGCTCGCCACAAAGCCGTCGACTATACCTTCTTTGCCCCCCCCCCCCCCCCCACGTGGCCATCGTGAGACCTCTCGGAGCCTTGGAAGATTCCAAGGGTGGCCTCTTAAACCCCCCTTCCCGTGGCCACTGAAAGTACCCCCTAAAATTCTCCCTTAGGCTTCATAAGCCCCCCTTTTCCCCCCAATTTTTCCCCTAAGGGCCTTAGGCCCCATTTCTATAGCTTTTAAGGCTGTTTTTTTTCCTTGGAGTTTCCCTTTGAAGCTTTATAAAGCCCTCTTTCCCCCCCAATAAAATTTAACCTCTTAAAGGTCTTATTTTACCACCCCTTCACCCTCACACCCCCCCTCCCCCTAAATTTCCTCCTAAGGCTCTTTAAGCCCTTAGCACTTTTTCTTTCCCCTCCTCGAATTCCCCCCTTAAACCCCCCTATTAGGCCTCTTTTTCCCATATAAAAATGAGCCCTACTCGTAGAGGGTTTTCACAATACCCCCTTTCCCGATTTTAGACCCCTTTTCGTGGTTCTTTCCTCCTCTACCCACACATCCCTTCAAAGATTCTCCATGAAGGGAAGCAAAAGAAACTTATAAAGGATGGTGGAACTTAAGAAGGAAATTCGTAAAGCAGCATCGATGATGAAAATGCTACACTCGCAATGCCTCCTAAGAAAGCCCAAGGCTAGCCCGTAGGAGGGTCGCCTCCTGGCATCCACGTGGACATCTCACCCCAAGCCCAAGTTTTCCTTCCTAAATTTTATTTGGTATTGTTGTAATTCAATCATGCAAGGATAATTGTTGGAAATAGGATACATTTTTGTCCTAAATGCTCACGACGGAGGAACTTAGTCATTAATACTTTCAATAAAACATGCAAAATAAAGGAAGCATAAATGCATTTTTAGCAAATATCTTTATGTATTGAAATGAATTAAAAATTAGATTAATGTCCATTAAAATAGTATACTTTGTTTAAGCCTAGAAGTATAAACTACATATCGCACTATTAACCCATATCCTCTTCGCAATGAATCATCATGGAAAGTGCAAGGCATGAAATGATTCTTACGATGCATAACTCTAGGAAAATTATCGTTGTCAACTACATAAATTATCAAGAAAAAGGTTGCTTGCTTAGCATGAATTTTATTTGCAAGTTATAAGAAGATTAGTTGGAATTAACCTGATCTATGTGCCTGACCTTAAATCGACAAGTTAGGGTTGAAAGATCAATTTATGCGTAGACAACGAGTCATGTGTTTATGAAATGATAACGTAGCTATCTTCAAGAGTTAAACAAATTGGTATAAAACCTAAATACTTCAACCATGGAGTACTCGTTTAGAATGAATTAGATTCCAAGAAATTCACTAGGAATTAATATGTAACCTAATCGTTACGTATTGCTAAAACTAAAACTCTTATACCCTAAATACTTGCCCACATTCACCGAATGTAGGGACAGTGAAACATATATGGAAAGTGATCTAGGGTTGTCCTTAAGAATCTTACGCGATGGAACTTGGAACCCTAGGATTGACAACGCCAGTCTAAGGTAATCAAAAATAGTTTGTTTCATGACTCCACTCAATGAGTAGAATAATCTTATAATTCGACACAGCAATTGTGCAACAAGTGCGGAGTTGTATGATCTTGTGATTGGATCACAAGGGAATGGCCAATTCTTGCAATGAGGTTGGTAGGTCCTTATGCAAGTTATCTTGTAAGAGGATGAATAATCATCCTAATTTAGTATCTTTCTTGAGTAAAGAAGATTGATTGGAAGCTAAAGACTAGGTGATGAATTGAAATAACCTATGAACTTAAGGTTTGACCAAGTCGGGTTAATAGGATACGCCCTAACCCAGGATATAGGGGATCTTGCTAGGTTGCAAGTCATATCGGATTGAGTGCTAGATGCATTTGAAAGGAAGGATTCATTCCTTAGCAGTTTGCCATAAAAAATGACCAATTGATATGTTTGCGCTTGCTACCATTAGGAGAAATATGGACTCTCTTTTTTGCCCTTTAAGGAGTGAATAAACAAATATAGGCCTAACCAATGAGAGAGCTGGGATTCCAGATTCATGTAACATGAATCTTCTAGCCATATCTTGGACCAAATCTTCCCTTAGCAATAAAATAAGGGAAAATGTGGGGACTACAATGCTGTCACTTCTTGGAAGTTTGTGCCTCGAATTTTCATTTTCTTATTTTTTATGTTTGACTTTTCTTTTCTCCCCTTTTCAGTTTCCCCCTCTTTCTTAGGCGGAACTCAAATTTGTCATATCTCTTTCCCCGCTTCTTATTTCCTGACGAAATTTTACAGCCTCACTGTTGCTTGCCCTGTCTGTAACCCTGTAAAATTTCATTTGCTTTGCACAAGCACAGAGAGAGTTTCATGTGTTTTATGAGAGCAGAGCTTGTTTTACCAAAGCCCTAAGATTCTTTTCACCAAACTCTGCAGGTATATTTTTCTCTTCCATAGATGTTCTATGGTAAAGTTTTATCTCGTTTGGAGAAAACCTGTGCAAGTTATGTGCATTCTCTGGCATGTAATTTCTTTTGTTTTGATGCTCTAGGAGTCTCTTACAGTCAAGAATAGTGATATTTTGAACACTCAACTTCTTCTTCAACATCTTAGGGTGTAAACAAAGTTACAGGTATATTGTCTTGTTTTTTTTTTGCTCCACTGTTAAATTTTATCTCGTTTAGACAAAATGTATACAAGTTACATGCATACTGAGCTTTCCTTTGTTTTTTTACTCCAAGAATCTCCGAGGGTGAAGAACAATGATTTATTAAGAACTCAACTTCTACAACATCTTTGGGATTTTTTGCAGAGAAAGCCACAGGTATATTGCCATTTTTTACTGCTATTCCATGGTTAAATTTCAACGCATTTGGACAAAGCCTATATAAGTTATATGTATGCGTTGACCCAAGATTTCTTTTGTTTTTGTACTGTAGGAATCTGTCAGTGAATGAACAATGGTCTTGCTATAAGTAAACTTCCTGTTCAACATATCTAGGGATCTTTGTGAAAGAAATTACAGGTACAATGTTTCTTTTTTAAATTGATCCATTTAAATTTAATTTCATTTGGAGAGAACATTTGCAAATTATACACATGTTGATAGGTAACTTTTGTATTTGGTTGTTACAAATGTCTTCACGGAGGAAAAATATCAGTAGCATACTTGCAGTGGAGGTCTTCAACAAGAAAGATAATGGCGGTAATTGGATTTGTGATAAGTATTATAAGTTGGATTGGATTTTGATGCACCCAAGTACTCGAGGGAGTTTCAAGGTCAAGCGCAAGGATGTTGCAAACCCTAGCAAACATTGGAAAGGTAGAATTCTAGAGTTCAGCAAAGTGTTTAATGGCACAAGTGCAGTAACAGAAGTGTTGATTCAACATGTTTATATGCATAAATAAATCTCTGTACATGATGAGAACAACATTGCAAATTATAAACAAAACAGTAAGTTGTTAAATTTTATCATTGATTATTCTTTTGTATCAGAGTTGTTTTTAAAAGTCTTTGCAGTATTCTAATTCAGTCTTGTTTGATTGACAGCTCTATATCCATCGACTTTGCATGAATGACAGAATGTGGAATGTTTAAGCGGCAAGATACATGTTTGGCATGAAGAGATAGGTTCTTTGATCTATGATAATACCTCTGCAAGTCAACTTGCCACTCAAAATATCTTTTTTTATAATTCATTGTATGTGGTAGAAAGCCAGAGATTGCAGCATGTCCCATTGCCGCCACTGTCTAGTGGTGAATGGTTCATTGGTAGCTTGGAGTTGTCAAGAGCTTGCAAGTCAAAGATAAAATCTGACATCAATAGTGCTATGAAACCCACCACAGGCTCCAAAGATGTGCATCTTAGTTGGTTTATTCCTTTCTCATTGTTTGCACATTTGTTTGGTTCATGTGATGTTTTGAAGAAAACAAAGATTACTTATCAATGCAAGTGTCCATCCGAGGAATGGATGAGTCAGCTATTGGGTGAGTCTTGGCAAGTCAAAAGAACACATTTTGATGAGACGATTGAGTGCAGGGTCAACCAATCTGATATTACATTCAGGTAAAACTTTTTTACTACTTTGCATACCTTGATTTAATTGACATAGGTCTTGCTTAGATGAATTGTTATGTTAGTCGCATTCACTTACCATTATTTTTGTTTTTATTACAGGTATTTCATTGCTAGACAAACTCTATGCGTTCGCTTTTGATATAGAAGATGGTGACTTTTGCAAGGGGAGTGGATCAACTTGGATCAAGATATCCGAGATGACACACATACAACGCTAGTAGATGTGGTAATCTTGTGGAGTGGTCATAATCCTTTCGTAGTCAGCGCAGA
Organism: Lygodium microphyllum; assembly: GCF_053477565.2. Lineage (NCBI taxonomy): Eukaryota > Viridiplantae > Streptophyta > Polypodiopsida > Schizaeales > Lygodiaceae > Lygodium > Lygodium microphyllum. Next base: position 130,295,375 of record NC_141156.1, read on the forward strand.
GAGTCATTGGCCCATTTATTTTCTGAGACAAGAAATTCAATTAATGTCTAGTGAGCCCTCTACAACTTCTATTTCAAGTTAGATAATAGAAAAGTCAGGACTCGTAGTGAGCAATCCATGACATGTAAACAATGTGCTTCTCCACATATCCTTGAGATAGTGGAATCCTTGTAAAAAAGCTTTATAAAGAGCGAATACATACCTTTTTTGAACTTCTGAGTACTTTAAATTTTAGTTTACTGTGATCCAAGCGTGCGATAATACATACTGTAATTACTTAATCGTGCAGTTAAAAATTATAATTAAATTGTAGGTTAGAGGTCTATAATCTATAGAATATTGTCTTTGCACAATGATACATTGTAGCGCATCTCTGTTGCTCGTTTCTTAAATTTTAATATTAAATTGGATCCAAAGGGAATTTCAAGGCCTTTTAGATTTATTTTCTTTAAAAAATTATATATTTTCTCTCATTAGACTTGAATATACTCAGTGACCCAAACATATTCGAGGATATAATAATATAGAACGAAGCGTTTGTCTGTATGAGTAATTTTAACAATGACTTTAAAGTACTAAAATAAAGAAACTAAGGTAAGAGTTTTAATTTGAAACTTTAGAGTTAATAAATTTATAAAGAACCTTTATTTAAAACCCTAGACACATAAAAGCTATAACTCCAAACTCATTTTCACTTTCATTCTCCACTTCCCTACACTTGTGCTCTCCTTCCTTCTCTCTTTGTGTGCCATGGCTACCACTCCCGCCTTCGCCGCATGGATCAGCTCCACATGCTACGCGCACATAGGGGACCAGATATACCCTAGGTTTTGCATGACCTTGAGTCTAGAGAGCTCGCTTTCTGCTGTAGACCCTGACTCTAGTATACTAGCATCGTTTTGTGATGCAGTGAACCCTCTCACTTGCTCTATTCCAGACTCCACTCTCAGGTGGGTTCCCATGGATTTTTTGTATAGTTTGCGTGCCGGATCCAGCCATGCAAAGGTGATAAATCGAGCCCTCGTGCATGTGGGGCAACATCTCCATGCTAGAGCAGTGCCCACCTCGTCACAGGACCACGTCACGATGGATCTCATTGAGAGGGATGCCGCCTTTGCCATATATGTTATGTGCACTGAGGTGCAAGAGGACAGTGACGAGGACATCGACGCACCCTCTCAGCCACTACTAGAGTACTTTGAGAGGGAGCCTGAGGAGATCACTCTTGATCTGAGTGTTGAGGCAGCACAGAGCTTGGCCATTGTGCACCCACCTCCCTGCCCTGATGAGATGCCCACGAGCGAAGAGCCACCCCTCTCTTCTCTCCATGCTATCACCATCGAGGGGGTGGAATATCTACTCATGCAGGATGTGCTAGAGTTGTTGGAGCTTAGGGAAGAAGAACTATACTTTATCATGGTGCGTGATGCACCTAGTGATTTCATAGATTTTGATTTACAGGATGCCCCACCACATGTTGATGAGCTGGCTCGTTATGATGGCACGAGCATCGATGACATCTCTGCCATTGTGAGCATCCAAGAGCAGATTGAGGATGCGGTGCCAAAGTATCATATCTCTGATGAGGAGTTCGAGCGATTGCAGGAAAGCCTTTTTGGTCCTCGACCCGACTATGCAGTGCCTACCCAGGAGAGAGACGAGGGCGGCCCAGTGGCAGGAGCAGACCTGGATGCTCCATTACAACGACAGATAGATGGCTTCATTTCTTTCTCTCCCATTTTGGCACAACTCTCATCTTTCTCATTCTTGTTTCTTTCTCTCTTGTGCTCCTTTGCAAGATCTCATGGAGAGTGAGGAAGAGGAAGAGGGTGAGGATGGTTTGTATCTCTCAATCTTTTGTGTGCCTTCTCTCTTGTGTGTTTTGAGAGAGGAGTTCTTGGTGAAGGAGAAGGTTTCTTGTAGGTTTTAATGGCCAGCAAGTGTAGTTGCAACTTCTACTTGGCCGGTTTGAGCTTCTATTTGTGCCATGGCAGGGTGCTCTTTAGTGGAGTTGACGTTTCTTCCTTTGCATCCCTGACTTTCTTTCCAACAGGTACCAAGGCTTTACAAAATGTCTTCAAAAGCTACATTCCATGTACTTTTGAGTTGTACACCTCTATCCTTGCTGACCTCCACGAGGACTATCTTTCCATCGCCGAAAGAACCTGACTATCCGCAGATCCCTGTTGGTGATGGTGACCCTCCTTGCATGCACCGCTGCATAGACTGAGTCTCCAAATAAGTTGATGAGGTAGGCTTCAGCAACTTCTTGTAGTGCGAGGAGGGCCTAGGCAGTCCAGCGATCCGGTTGTTTCGCGTGATGTATCTGGAAACTGGGTCATGTTGTTCCTAATCAGTATGCCCTCCATGATCTCCCGCACCAACTTCTGGAATGGAGCCTTCGGTAACAGGAGGTGAGTGGTCTTCTAGTAGTGGCGGATCTTGCAAAGAGCCACTGTGCCTGGCTTCCATCGACACTTGCGATGGTGGCGTCGTGGTGGTGGAGGTGGAGCTAGAGGACGTGGCTGCCGTATGGAATTTCCAGGGGGTATCTCCGGGCCGCTTGCTTGGTGCGTACCATGTCTTCTAGGAGAGAGAACTCAGAACTCAAAAGTGAAATGTGTAAAATGAGGTGAAACTTTAAACTTATAGCCAAACTTTTCAAAAACCCTAAAATTTTAATTAATGAATCCACGCTTTGGAAAAATATCACCAGTGCTCCGATTCACATGAAATTTTACCTATAGACTCCTCAAGGACACATCAACCACCCAAAAAAAATTTGGCCCCAACAGAAGCCTTTGGGTCACCTGTCCGGAGGCTCGCGTCTGGGGCCTTGAATTCCTAGATTCAGGGCCCCAGATGCGAGCCTCCGGACAGGTGACCCAGAGGCTTCTAATGGGGCCATATTTTTAATATAAATGAGTTCTTCTAATGCCCAACATGAGGGTGAAGTTTCACTAGATTCCGATTTATAAATTTGACGGTTCAATCTTTTTTTGAAAATGCGTTAACTGCATTATACTGCACTGATAATGTATTGTCAACCTCGTGACTGTAGATTAAATGTACTGATAATGAGTGTGCGTAACTGTAGATTAAATGTATTGTCAACCTCGCAATGCGAAACATTGGAAACTTAAAAATTGACAAAAAATAAATCATGGGTAAAATGGAATATCGCATATCGGATATACTGTTGCCAAACCACTAAATATAGTAAGGATATAGTGCATCGGCCCATGTACAACCAATCACCGATGTGTACGTGGTTGCACATTGAATTTATCCTCAACAAAACTACTTACAAAATTGGAAACTTGAAAATTCACACAATGCGAAACATGGTCAAAATAGAATATCACATATTGGATTTAGCATTGCGAAACTATGAAATACACGGTAGATAGTGCATCGCACCAAGTACAACTAGAGCTAGGGAAAATTTAGCTCCATTTTGCAGGCCACTACTATCAAATACTTGAAGGTCTACTAGAAAGATAACCCAAAACTAAGCTCCTTACAATCTACAACCAAACCTGAGCTAAAAACATAGATCCAATTACAAGGTAGCTTCTCAAAGCATATTGTTGACATTAAGATTAAATGCATCCTTGTTATTGCGGATCCTACGAACAAGAACCAGATCTATGGGCTTAATAGTGATACGTCGAGCATGAATGGCTAAAAGTTGACCATCACTCATAGATCAATCAAGTAGCTTTCAACTGCTTCTTGGAGAGCAAGCAAGGCTTGGCTTGACCATCGCCCCACATTCCTTGCTTGGTTCCTCGAAAAGAACTTGTGATGATGCCCTGACTGTAGATCTTGCAGTATTTCTCACACCAACCTGGAGAATGGTGCCTTAAGAATAATCAAGTCGGCACTCTTCTGGAATTTCCTTATCTCGCGTAACGCAGATGTGCCTGGTCTCCATCTTCGCTTTTTATGTGTTGGAGGGCGTGTATTACGAGCTGGAGCAGTAGTGGGAGGTGGAGCAACTGGAGCATGTGGACCACCATTTCTGGATAATAGCGAACCATCATTATCGACCACACTAGGGCCACCATTGTTGGCCATAGTAGTGCCACCATTATTGGCTGCAGTAGGGCCACCATTATCAGTCACCAGGGGATCTTTGTCACTCACAGTACGCTCACTAGATTCGGAAGAGTGTTGAGCTCTTGCTCTCACAGGCGCCTTTTTGATAGGAAGCTTGGAACGTGCTATCGCTATGATGATGAAGGATAGAAAGGTGGAGGGTAGAGTGAAGAGCAATGGGAAAAAATGAAAGGAGAGACGACTTAAATACGAAACTTTCAAACTTATTGTGGTGTAAATGAATTTTAAATTTATCATTTCATTTCATTTCTCCACCCCATCCCTACCTCTCTCTATCTCCTGACACCCCCCTCATGCCCCCCCTCTCTCTCTAGGCCAGTGAATGTTCCAATGTTTGGAATTTTCATATCTTTGTCTTAGGATTTCAAAATCGAATTTTCATAATTAAAAAAAAAAGTTCGAAATCGACTTTGAAAAACATAGTGACAAACCTTTGAAATTTTAAAGAAAATTTATAAGACATCTCATGTTAGAGATATGAGTATTGATGTGTCATATCCTTGGGACTTGTGCTCTCTTGTGGACTCTAAATGCATCAAAATTATTATCTTTATCTAGGTCTCCATTTTTTGCCATCTCTCTCTTGGGTTGCCAACCATTTTGCGTGCCATTGTCTAGCTGTGCTGTTTTCATATCTTGCTTTTCTCACTTCATATATTGCCCTACTTATAGATTCTGCTTGAGATGTTTTGGACTTCTTTTCTTTTTCCTCGTATCGTATCTCTAGTCTCCTATACCACCATTGGAATAATTGCCTCATAGAATTGGAATCATTGATGCCACCTCCATGATCAGTTGCCTTTTGAAAAGCACAGCGAGCTTGCCAGTGAGATCTTTCCATGCCTTGAGTTGACCATATTGTCAAACTTCCTTGATCTGCAAAGTATGGACCATGTGCTTCAAGTATATGCTGCACAAGAAAAGAGATTAGAAACACAAAGTAATTCGAAATGATGATTTTTTTTGCAATGGTGATAATACTGACCATGTAGTGTGTTATGCTATTTGTAGTCCATGCCTCCACCATGGACTTATGAAATTTAGCAGATGTCTCTTTAAATGCATTGGCATCACCATCCATAAACCTCAACTTTTGTAAGAGAGCTGTTAATCTATCTAGGTGTATCCACACTTCTGCCTTCGCAATCCTCGTTCATCCCCCATTGCTCCAATCTGAAATAGCAAGGTGTAACTTTTTCCATGCTTTGTACTTCTCTGGTTGTTTTACTAGTATATTGCCTTCCTCATCTCGAGGTGGATATAAAAACTTCCTAGCCTTGGGTCCGCCAAAGCATAGTTTACAAGGAACATTTCCACTCTTCCCCGATTTTTTCTCGTTCTTTTTTATTTCTACTTGGCCTCCGTGCAATCCAACTTCAGAGATGACTTGTTCTACCTTCTTGCATGTAGCATCAGATTTTGACACGGGCTGCATCTTGTATGCAAAGCATATATATTCATATACTAGCTTCTCAATTATTCTAACCAAACAATGCAATGTGCAAAAGTGAACCCTTGTTAGTGGTATTTCCAAAATAGGGCACCAGTTTGGATCCACTCGAATTAGCATTCCATTTCTCATGACTTTCTGATCACGTGTCGAAGCACCCTGTTGTCCTGCCTTGGCAAGCCATTCTTTCTTTCCATCTTTCCCTTTCTTCCTAGTTTGCATGCAGTATATGCACGGAAATTTTGCATTTGCTGCATTTGATAAACCAAACATACACTTCAATGTTTTTAAATCACCTGCAAGATGCCATTCAACTTGATAGTCCCCAAACCCCTCAAACACTGGGTATATTAGTGAGGTTAAAAAAAACTTTAAGTACTTCATGGTCCTCCTTTGGTACTTCAAATGCTGCAAGCCACCATATTTCATTCTCTGATTGTACACTGAAGTATAAAGGATGTTTTTCATCAATGTTGGGATCCAATGCTCGATTCATAAGTGTTATACTCACACGCTCAAGTTTTTGCCCCTTGATAATCTCACTCTCATCAAGTTTGAGGACAAACTTAAGCTTGCCTCTACATTCTTCCATAGACATATTGTAGAACTTGACCATAGCAATTTGAACCCTACATATATCCAATACAAAGTTGTTGGATGCATTCAATACAAATGCAACTTCTTTGGAACCATACTTCAATATGTGTGTGTGTTCTAGATGCGTAGGCTCACCAATTAGTTCTAAAACTTTCTCATTTAGTTGTTTTCGAGCCTTCTTCACGTGAAATGGTTTTGGTAGAGGCATTACTCGCTTAGTATTGAAGACTTTCTTAAAACCTGTATCCAATTGTTGATAGAGCATACTATATGACTCAGAACTCATTCCCACCTTGTCACATAATCCCTGAGCATCTGTAGCAGTAAACAAGTTGCTCACATCCCTAAGATGTTCACTAGCAACACCATCCACAATGTCCCTGAATTTACGATTTTCCAATGCATTTTTGACCATATCCTTGCTAAGGAATTTGGCAATAGTATCATTCTCTACATGAGGAAACATATTTCTCATTGTAGTAGATTGAGCATATATCCGTCTATGATATTGTCCACTTCCTTTGGCTAATTGGCGAATTGGTTTAACGGATCGGATGCGCTGACGTGCCTCTTTGGTTTTTAAAGTGGGCCCAATCTCCAAAGTTTTTACGAGCTTCCTCTCTATGTTTTGATTCTCCTTCTCCAAGTCATTGACTTTAGACTGTAACTCCATATTCTACACGTGTGTAGCATGCATAGTATCTTCAATGACAGACATTGCTTGTTGTAGGTTCTGGTTCTCTCTATCCTTCTCAGCCAATAATCTATCCTTTTCCATCAAAGACTGCATATTCCCTTGTAATCTTGTCTGCATATTTGTCAAGGTTTGATGAGCCCCTGCTAATCCTTGTGTGACAAGTCTGCATGTGTATCCATACAATCCTTCATTGCCTTCACAAGCAAACTTTACAAATGATGTAAGCCCTTCAAATTGTGGTGGCCTTCGAGTGAGTGGATCGGGTGGATAAATGCACCCATCAACCCAAAGGTCCACATTTTTTTTCCCTGCATTTCTTTCTTGTTGCATCCTGCATCTTATAGCATCATCTCTTTCCACAGTTCTTTTGAACATTGGTGCATATTCATCCTCCAATTGAAAGTGAATATCTCTCTTTCTCTTGGTACATCCTGCACCTGCATTCTGCAAAAAAAAAAGTATGCAAATGTTAACTTGGATTAACATTCAAATCGCAGAACTACACCCCTTTGATTCACTATATCTGTGTTTTTTTAAAAACCCAGTTGGTTCTTGTCTCTTTCTCTTGCTTTCAATCTTGACAGACCCTAATCAACCCCTAATCGGCCTGTAATCTTGGCTTTTAATCTACCTCTAATTAGCATAAAATCTTATCTTCTGTTCTATCCAAAATATTCTCTCTCTCTCTCTCTCTCTCTCTCTCTCTCTCTCTCTCTCTCAACAAAAATTCATCAAGGAAACCATAAACACATTCATACCGAAGCTTGGCTAGTGGAAAACAATAACATCATCTTATCTTCTGCCCTAATTTAGTATTTGTCACTCTATCACTTATTTTCTTTGTTCATCTCATGCAGTCCTCTCTGTCCCCCCCTTCTCCCCTCCTCTCTCTCTCTCTCTCTCTCTCTCTCTCTCTCTCTCTCTCTCTCTCTCTCTCCCCCTCTCTCTCTCTATGAATTGATGCTTAAGGATTGAACAACAACTGTGAATAATAATAACATCACAAAGATTTAAAAAATAAAGATACCTCCATTATCACTGGATTGCTTGTAGTATAGACTGTTGAAGATGGAGATTTCTTACTGCATATTTCTGAAGAGGAAGATGGCTTGTAGCAGGGTAGAGTGTGTTGTAGATAGAGATTATTTGATTTCAACAAATGGTATCAAAACTACTCCTCAATGCTGCTTCAGAAGAACTCGTATGCAAGAAACCATATTCTGGAGGGAAAGAGAAGAATGCACAAAATTTGGGACAAAACTAGAGCTTTCTGAGGGAATGAAAAAACGCCCAGAAATAGGTATATACTTGTCCAAAAAAGATGAAAATTTACAAGGAAACTCTCGAGTCAAAAAGGTGTCTCTGGGTAAAAAATAATCTTAAAATATGATGTGTACGTCATTTTATATCATTTTTTAACTTCCGCCCTTTTAAGAAGCGAGAATGAGAATGATTCTAATATATTTTAATGTTGAAAAGTCATGAGGGCATTAAAGAGTCATGTATCAATGATTGGCTGCGTTTTTAGAAAAAATAGAATTGTATTTTTTTAGTTATGAGGATTTTGAGAAAAAGTGACCTTATCCTGCAGTTTGGGAATAAAATAATAGGTGAAATCTATTGAAAACACAAAAATGAGATTTGCTTGATTGTAGAAGATCTCTTTTTATAATATTATTTTGGAATCTCTTTTTAGAGAGAGAGAGGTGAGAGAAACCCCTTAAGGGGCAAAAAAGAGAGTCCATATTTCTCCTAATGAGATTTTAGAGCACTGTTTGGCTTTGTTTGATCAATGAATTAAAAGATAAATGGATATCTATACTTCAGGTTGAAGGCCTGAAGGGAGAGGTAGTTTTAGTTACCCCCGACTGCCTGCTTGACCCTAACCAAGGGGGTTGTTAACTATGCCGAGCAAGTGCACCGAACCCACCGCGAGAGGTCTCTCCATTGAGCGCTACTTGGATCAGAAGGACACTTGGGTGCCAGGGGGGCTCTGGTCGTAAATCCCTCGCCTTTTGGGCCCTGCACAAGAGGCTAACGTGATTCGGGATTGGATCTCGAGGCCCTCATACTAGTCTACGGGCAGAAACTTGGATTAGTGATCCCTGTGGATTGTTGGATAGCCTTCGGGAAAATTGTGGATAAGCCTACGGGCTGGACTTTTTGTATTTCAAAGATAAATATGATAATCTGTTAATAAGAAACTTGTCTGATATTGTTTTTCTATGTCAAGTGCTATGATTACGTGAAAGAACTAGTGCCTAACGGGCTAATTAAAGAAGCTGATTGATACATGTCCAAATAATGTGTTAGGTAATTAAATAACTAAAACAACCCAAGGAAAGTACGGAGGATGGGCCATAGGTCCGTCCTACGGATGGGTGGTCCCGGTTGGCCGGGAACTTTTCTCAAACCACGATGGACAGTAGGAAGATCGCCAACGAATACGAACAACAAAAGCATTGACCTAGAATTATGATTGATCCCAATTTACGCTGTTTTAGGGGAATGGAATGGGACTATGCCTTATGGCAAAGAGGTTGAGCTTTGCCTCCCTCTCGTTTCCCATTCTCCTTGAACCAAGTGCAGTGTAAATCTGCTTCGAACCTGGCGTTTCTGCATAAAGTAGTTCGCTTGGGTCCGACGCTAGTTGCCATTAGGAAATGACCGATAAGAAAAACCCTAATTCAGGTCAATCCTAAGTGGGAATGGCCGGAATACTTCCGCTATGTGGCAGACATGGAAAGCCCTAGATCGCAAACCCCATAACATTCCATGGGAGTGTCGGGTGGAGCTTTCTAGACATCCTTTCCGATGGACTGCTAAGAGTGTCCTAAAGATACAGCTGGACACGTTACACAAATGCGTGACTAGGACAATTGCCAATGCAATTGAATGAGGGGCTAAATGTAGGGGAATTAGCTGAAGAGCTAGACTCTCCAAAAAGAGAGGGAGTTGTACCCTCACAACCTAGCGAGGCTGTCCATCGCGCCGTGGCTATGTCCCAAGATGACACACTAAAAATAGAGAATGTTGAGGCCTGACCAAGCACATCAATAAACTGACCTAGTTTAAGGTCCCGAGTCTTCAAGGGATACACCTCAATTGCCCAAGAAAAAGAGGAGGAAACAATGAAAAAAATGGCAGTTTGCAAGTGGTTGTAGACACCAAGAACATTGATACAAAGAGCATTGAAGAGCTAAGGAATAAAAAATCGAGTCCAATGAACCCATTGCCATCTCTCCTAATAGCAGTGAAACCTCAGACACATCTGTGTATTCTGATAAGTCAAAGAAACCATTACCATCAACAGTCACTTGCAACACTTAATCCACCAACAACAAAACTTGCATTGACCAATCAAGAGTGGATACAACACGGTCATAATAGGGTGACAAAAATATACCAGCCACATCCAAGGAGAACCATGACACAATAGCAACAAAGCCTCAGGAGAAACATGAAAATCTTGAGGACATAAGCAATCCTAGCATTGACCAATCTTGCTTATCTAGGCCTGAGTCCCTAGCTACACTAAAGCCTAGGGAAACCCCCAAAACCTTGCATGAGGTAGCAACCGGGCAAGCCTTCATAGAACATAGAAGTGCCACAGAGTACTTGATTGAGTTGGATGCTAAACTCAAAATATTCGCACATGTCTACGTCCTTGTAGACATGGGCGCATTCCCTAGGGAGCAGCTTGAAGAATACTTGCCATACTATCCTCTATCCTGGGAAGAGCAAGAATATCTTAATGAGCACTATGACAAGCTCCTACATGAGCACATACAACTCATCTCTAACAAGGAAGCCAACAAACTACGCTTAACTATGACATTCAACGATGTGCTTTGCCAACCAAATCTCTTAGAGATAGAGTAACTAAAGCAACAATTAGAGGGTCAAAGTCAATTTGAAAAATGTTGGTTTAAAAACCATGCTACAATGGCCAAACTTGGAGCCCAGATTATGACAGTCTTCGCAGAGGAGAAATTGGCCAAATGGTGGTCTCAAAGAGACTCAGCCTATGTGGCACCAACTTCCTTTCGAGTACTAACTGCCAGTCGGGGTATGGTCTTAGCTAAAACAAGCCAAGAGAACTCTCTGGGTTGATAAGATTCTCATTGAGGAGGAGCTACATGTTGTGAGTAGTAGACTCGGACAAGGTACCATGCTACTCGATGTTGCAAAATATATGTTGTTATTGAGTAGGCTGCCACAAGTACTAGATTCATGTGCCATACTCTAGTACAATCCTAAGTTCTAGAATTGGTTTTTATCTTCACGAAGTGACATGGATTCATAAATGTGTACATAGATAAACAATGAGTTTTGTGACTGTGTATAGATAATACCAACACACACAAGCAATGATAATCAAGAGGGGAAAGAAAATCTTGGGCTTGATAGACTAAGCTCCTCATGTCCTCCTCTCACCACATATCTAGAAGTTGTGTGACTGTTCCCGCTTCTAGGTGGAGGGCATGCAACCCTCATTTCCGCCATTGGAAGCCCTAGTCAACACCTCTAAGGGTGTGGATGGGGCAATGTTCCCTCCTACACGCTTTCCCCCTTTTTCACTCTATTCTTTTGGGGATGAGCCTTGCTCCATTCCATCACAGCCAGTCCACACAACATGACATAAGTGAATATCTACTACTGGCAAGAATCTGCCCCACACTTGAGGCAGGATGAGTATCATCACAGGGGCCGTCCCTCTACAGCAAATACTGCATGCCTCGCCTCACCCCTCCTCTTCATATGCACATTATTAACCCACTATTTAATCCATCTCATGCAAGTAGCTCTGTCCTGCCTCAGGGTCTAACCCTTGGTTCACATTTTGAAGTTCCTCAATAGTCACCAGCATGGAGTACCCCATGCCGCTAGCCTGCAAGGAAGCCCTCCTCCGTAGAAGGGAGTACATGGTGCAAGCTCCACCGCTGGAACACTACGTGCCCACCTTGAAGAAGTATTTTTCAAGATGAGGCCCAAAGAAAAAACGCCTAGGGCATAGGCCAAATGTAACAAATCCTCCCCAAACCAAGAATAAGAAGGTTCAAAGGAATACCCGGAGGGCAGCGACCCACGACTTGCAGACCTCCTAGAGATGCTCGAGAACCAGATGCTCGAAAGAGGGAAAAAAAGCAAAAATCAAGAATAAAATTGTTGAACTATTCTAGAACCTTCTTAATACAACAATAGCAAAGGACTTCACCATTTGGATCCCAGTCAATGCCTCCTCTACCTTACTTAAGTGGATCTCACCACCAACAATAAGTCTCGTCACACTAGCAACTCCTCCATGAGGGTTAACACAATGGGTCAACTAGATAGTAACCCCCATGACACCATCTCCAATATCTCTCAGGATATCCTGAATCAAGATGCACAACTCTCCCCGACTGCTTTGACTCTGGCCCCTCACATGATGGATCAGCACAATGGTTCGCATGCACTAACTCAGTCATCTAGTCACCCAAACTCACTCCGCATCATACACGTGGAATAGCCCCTATTTTGTATAAGATGCTTACCATGTGCTATCTTGTCATGACTTTTAGTCTTTAGGTGGTTAAAAGGGGCAGGCTTCCCAATTGTACAAACTTTCCTTACCTACTTCTAATACATTTCACGTCTTTAACAAAAAAGATAATCAAGTGCAAGTGATATGCATCAAAGTCAACACCATATGATTCACATAAGTGATGTCTCTTTGCTTTGCACATGTTCACTATAGTTGAAGTATATGACTTGCATGTACTCTCATGACTGTCAAGTAGATACAGGACAACACATGTCTCTATATGAAAGCGTTCAATGTCCAAGTTACCACAAAACACCATATTGGGGAATATGGGAATTTCCCATAAGTTTGGGACACGTGGTCAAATCTTGGGATTTGTCATAACTTGAATACTATAACTCCAAATCAAGCACTCTATAGCTCAATAGATTCTATTTTTCAAGCGCTTTCCAATGATAGGTCACATTATATGGTTTTGAGAAACTTATGGGCATGTTATCCGTGTGCCACCTTTTTAGTATTCAAAAAATGGGAATTGGGAGATTCCCAAACTCACTAATATTCTGTTACAAGACCACCAACCCCAAAAAGAGCCATTAGAACAAAGTGATAGAAATACCAAGAACAAAGAGTCACGAGATGGAAGCCTCACTATTGAAGAGAAAATCACCCTTGCAGAACGCCCACGTTGCATTTGAGCATGGCCCAAAGTATAATCATTGGCTACTCTTTCTTTCTTGGCCAAACTCTACATTTGGCTCATTGCAGTTGCTAACTCAATTGTACCAATGTCTCACATGTTACAAAGAGGTTTGCAAAATCTCAAGTATATATCTCCATCTCAACAATTGTTCCTTTAGCATTGAGACTAGTAACGCAATCATCATTGTAATATCCATTTTCACAGCCTTTAGATCTCGACATTTTCCAATCCAAATGAAAGGCTTATAGCCTCAACTATTGGAATGGTTGATTCATGTTATTAAAAAAAGAAAATAAAATAAAATAAAAGAAAAAAGGCACCCACAATCACAACACAACACCTAGGGTTTCTCAAATTACATACATCTAGTGACCTTGGTTAACTGGCTTTGTCCTTAGTCCCCTAGCCCTTTACACATCCCCCACAAATTTTCAGGGCACATCAAGGGCATAACATACCTAGGGAGCTTGTCTCGCCTATGGTCAGTAGACCTATCACCCTGACCCATTTACATGATTCTTTTTTCACACTCCATCTAAGTACCATTGCAATCAATAATGGTAAGAAATGCACAAAACACCATGGAAAGTACACTGCACTCTTTGAAAAATACTAGCCACCAACTACCAAAAGTTAAGGTATCAATGAGCTCAATTATGCTACATCATGTTGTCAAAATCACAAATGATGTCTCAACAAACCTTGGTGTGTACTTCTCCTCAACATTGAGTTGTCTTTCATAACAATAGCAAGTTTGTAACTGCAATTTTTTCCACCCCAATGAACCCTTGCTTCATCCACTCATTGCTACCAGGAACGAGACCAGCAGTCTTCTAACTACGTAATATCTAAGTATTCATGGGCACTCACATACTATCTGAACCACAATCTATTCACAGTTTAGGTCCTGAACTACAGGACATTACTCTTAGTGTAACGTGTCCACTTGACCACTTGTGGGACACGTCTTAGCAGCCCATCGAGAGGACAATCTAGAAAGCGCCACCTGGCACTTGCAAGTAATGTCACGTTGTTTGCAATCTAGGTCTTCTCGAGTCTGCCTCGAAGCGGAAGTATCCGGCCGTTCCCACTTAGGACTGACCTGAAGTCAGGGTTTCTTTCCTATCAGTCAAGTCTCTAGGAAGTAGCTAGCATCGAGCTCCAGATGACCCACTTTGAGTAGGAACAACAAAGTCGAAGTAGATTTATGCTGCACTTGGTTCATAGAGAATGGGAAACGAGCGGGATGCAAAGCTCAACCTCTCTGCCCATAAGGCATAGTCCCATTCCGGTCCCCTAAAATGGCATGAATCAGGTTCTAACTTAACAATACCTAAATTCATCCGACGATAAATCCTTGTGAGAAGCCTCCTAGTTCTCTGGGACCACCCAGCCGTAGGACAGACCCGTCGTGGGATTCCATCCACCCGGTTCCCTTGATAGCTTTAGTTTTCTAATTAGGTCCTACCACATTTATGTGTGACATTTAAAATCAGCTTCATTAATTAAGCCTTTTAGGGCACAAAGTTCATTCACGTAATTTACAACACATACACAAAAACAAAACAGGCAGTCCTTTTATCAAACAAGTTCCTTAACTTATCTTTGAGCTAATCTTTGTCTCCTACCCATACAGGAGAATTATGTATCCCTTCTGTCCAACAGAAGTATCTGGTCCAAATCTCATGGCACCAAAATTTCCATCCTTTATCTAGAATAGGATTTTCCAACGTCCTAGAGGTTGGGCTCACGGAGGTCTTCAACTCCATTTTAGACCTAGCAAGGGGTGTCCAGAGCTCCAACTGACCCGCAAGTTGTCTAGGAGCGAAACATCATTCCCGTGGTTGGCCTTTTCACCACTCGACCTTCGGCCCATGAATCAAGTAGTGCCCCTCTCTGGTTAATCCACGGTGCAATCATGGAGGTGATCCACCCGTGCAATATATCCTTCCTTAATTAAATCCTTTAAGAATGAAGCACAAACTAGGCATTCAATCCTAATATCATTTTCCAAGAAAACATTCCTTTATTCCCATGGCAACTTGTCATCACAGACCCTTGCCATGCATTTACCATAAATCACAATCACTTGGAATAATCATCCAAATAACAACTAACAACTAGTTGAATGTAAAAGCATTTAGGATGTTGTTCGATCAACCAACAAAACCAATTGCAATCTTTCCAACCAATGCAAGAATAGATGATATAACATTTTCATCGTATATTTGCTCTCCCCCTTGGGATCAACGAGCGATTCTATATAAAATGTACTTAAAACTTGTATGCACAATTTTTAATGTCATGATTATGACATTCATAACCCTTGCCCAATTCTTCCTTGTAATCAACGAATAAGACACATTCAACTAGGTACAATTAACTTTCCTTAATATATGCACTTCGCAAGCTCCATCTTACAAATATGTGAGATGAAATGATCTATACTCGTGCATCATAGTATGGGCTTAACATATCTCATACGAAAATTGAAACAAACAAGCATCTATCAATTTGAAAATACATTACTTATGATCAGTACCGCAATTGGATTGACAGTGATGCCTTCGCTCAAAGCTTTGTTGCTGGTTGTAGGATCGTCATCCGCACGCGACATTCCTCACTTGGAGGCCATCGTCCGCAAGTAGACTCAAGAGATTAAGAAGGTGGAATAGATTCGAGATGGGAGAGCGAAAGTGCAGATGGTTAAATCGAGGATCGAGATAGAGGGAAAATTGTGTAGCCTCTCGGGGTAACTCTTCTCTCTCTCTCTCTCTCTCTCTCTCTCTCTCAAGCTCTCTCTCACAATCTCTTGGAGGGGTATACTCTCTCTCTCCCTCTCTCTTGCAACCTTTCAGGGTCCCCTTATGCTCCTTATGCCTCTCCCATGCCTCCTATTTATAATGAATTAGAGAGGAGGGGATAAGTCTGAGAACAAGACTGGAGGGGCTCTTAGAAGACTCAATGATCTAATGCTCAGATCATAAATCTGATAGTTGCATTGGCTCCAAAAGGGGGGTAAAATGCCAAGACACTTGATCAGAAAGCTCTTATTTCACTCCTCCTTTTCTCTGTTCGAAGTGCTGTCTACTGCCTATAAACTGTAATCGTGGCTGCGCGATTTCGCAAATCACTTTTCTTTATTTCTCTTTTTATAAAATCCCCAAAACTAACTAAAATATCACTTGTATTTTCTTTTAAATGACTTTTAGTTCTATCTTTTTAGGATAATACCTAAAATATAATAGTTTTTTTTCCCCCAAGAATCTAATATTTTTGGACCATTCAAACTATACGCATTAATACTAGTGGTTAATATGGCTCATAAGTTCACATTGTACTTTTCGTGAAGGGTGGCTATGGTCCTTATCAATCCGAGAAAAATGTCAAATTTATGACTCTCGATTTTTTAAATATTTTTTTTAATTGAATGAAAATGATTAGCTTTTAATGCTAGTCAGTTTTTATCTTAGTTAGTCTTTAGTTAGTAGTCTTACTAACTTATTAATTGACTAACTAACTTTCAAACTAACCAACTAACTTTTATTGTGCGGAGATATTACACTTAGCTTGCTTAGAGTTTGACATGTCTCCCAAACTAATCAAACTATGTCTTGTGCACACAATAAGAAGACTCATACTAACCCCTAGGGAGAGACTATATAAGAGGTTCGAATTTGCAGGTATTGATGAATCCAATGAAAGTACCATCAGCTCTTCACCAACACTCAACTCTGAACTCTTGTCCTTTCTCATCATGCAAGCCCGTCATGTGCAGAATCCCCACAAACTAATACATGTGCTAGCCATCAGTGCAATTCCCAACAACGAACAGCCCTTTCACCAACTCCAACAATCCTACCACCAACCACCTAGGCCAACAATGTGCCCCCAATGACCTTCATCCGCACCACCACCAAAACCCCTCCGAGGCAACTACAGATGTCCCTTTCACCCATATATTTGATGCATGCCAAAGCTTGCTACCTACGATAGTGAATGCCATGGGATTGGCACTTATCTAGGAGGGGGGTAATGTTAACCCTTAGACGAACAAGGTAGAGAATAAAAAAAATTTAAAGCAGAAGACAAGGCCAAGGAAAAAGTGAAACAGAAAATGAAGGTGCATCAAGAACAATCAGGAACACAACAAGTGCTAAAATTCCTAAATCAATGAGAAAGACACACGATAAAAAATGCAAGGCAATACTTTTGTTAAAAAGTGCAAGATGCACTATGATTTATTTTAAGAGTACTGGACTCTCACCCGTGCAATTTGTAAAGGTAGACGGGCAGTAGGAAGGAAGCTAGGAAGATATGAGGATAATGGGAAAAAGGGCCTAGGCTACGGTCGACCATGTAAAAAAGAGGATAAGGGGATAACTGCCCAAAAGAGATTTAGGATTTTGTACATAAAGTTGAAAATTGAATGAGAAGCTCATTCTTGTGTGTGGCCAAAAGTACCTCTCTTCTTCTTCTTCTTCTTCTTCTTCTTCTTCTTATTCTTATTCTTCTTACTTGATTGCTTGAGCTTGTGCTTGAGAGAGGGAGTGTGAGAGTGTGAGAGAGTGAGTGTGTGAGGGTGAGGGATCGTGGTGGAGAAGCTCTCCATCTTCTTCTCTCTTCTTCCCTGTCAAGAATCGCGTGGTGGGCGGATTTGCTTAAGATGCTGCGCCGAACACACAGAAAATGCACAAGGAGAAGCTCACTCAAGAGACAAGAAGAGAGATGGAGGCCAAAACATTTTCTTGCTAGTTTCTTCTTCTTCTTCCACACACTTTACAATGTACACAAAGTATAGATAAGATACAACATAAAGGAAAGTAGCCTACTAAGTCAAACAATGCATAACCGACTACACTAGAGTCGACTAGCGCTATAACTATGCCAGCTATAAATAGGTGTAACAACCTGAATATAATAAGTAATGAGTCAGTGGCCATGAGAGAGTCATAATGACCACCGATATGCTAAGTGTAGACATGTGGACCCATCTAACTAGGCGGTCCATCATTAATGTCCGCATGTGTTGAGCTTGTCATCTCAACAGTTCCCCTCAAGCTCAACTGCATCTCTGCAACTCCAAGTAAGCTTCGAAACTTTTGAGGCTTCTCTGTACCCAATGCCTTCGTGATGAAGATATCAGCTATCTGATCATGTGTGTTGATATACACCAAGTCAATCTCATGTGCTAGTACCTTCTCTCTCAGAAAGTGGTAGTGTACCTTAATATGTTTTGTCCTGGCATGGAACACAAAGTTCCTAGCCAAGTGTATACCGCTCATGTTGTCACAATAAATGACAACTAGACCTTCCACCTGCGCATCTAAATCAGCCAATAACTTTCACAGCCATACTACCTCACATGCTGCAATAGTAGCACCTCTATACTCAACCTCTGTACTCAACAAAGCAGCTGTAGATTGCTTTTTGCTGCTCCAAGTAACTACTGCACTACCAAGAGAGAATATGTATCCGCTGGTAGATCTTCTATCAGACATACTACCAGCCCAATCTGCATCTATGTATCCAAACACATTTACATCTATACCTGCCTCATAGAAAAGTCCATAATGTAATGTGGACTTCACATATCTCAATATGTGTTTGACTGCATCCAAATGTGGCTTTCTAGGTACTTGCATAAATTGACTCACAAGACTAACAACGTAGCTCAAGTCTGGCCTTGTAATGGTCGTGTAGATCAAACTCCCCACTATCCTCCTGAACATAGTAGGGTCTTCTATCTCATCCCCAACATTAGCACTCAACTTTACATTCTGCTCCAACGGGATTGAAAGTTGTTTGCATGATGTCATACCATACTTGGACAACATATCCAAGCCATACTGTCTTTGGGACAACCATATATCATCATCACATCTGATTATCTCAATGCCAAGGAAGTACCTTAGCTCACCTAAATCCTTCATCTCAAACTTCTTCTTCAAAAATTCCTTGACTTCAGCAATCCCACTATCACTATTACCTATAATAATAAAGTCATCCACATAGATGACTATGATGACCAAACCTACATCTCCCTTTTTTACATAAAGTGAGTGATCAGCATCAGAAACATAAAAGCCAATATTGACAAGATGCTCTCTTATCTTGTTAGACCATGCTCTAGGTGCTTATTTGAGCCCGTAGAGCGCCTTCTTCAATCTGCACACATACGTGGGATGCTCTAAATCTTCATAACCTATTGGTTGATCCATATACACTTCTTCGTGCAAATCACCATGCAAGAATGCATTCTTCACATCCATTTTCTACAACCTCCAATCTTTGGCTGCTACCAAAGCAATCACACATCTAACAGTTGCCATCCTAGCAACTGGATTGAAGGTTTCTTCATAATCTATGCCATATGTCTAGGCATAGCCTTTTGCAACCAGCCTAGCTTTGTGCCTACTAATAGAACCATCTGCATTGTGCTTAATCTTATAAACCCACTTACATCCAATAGCTTTCTTGCCCTTTGGCAATGATACTAGATCCCAAGTCTTATTGGCCTCTAATGCAGCCATCTCCTCATCCATTGCTGCATCCCAATGAGCATGACGAACAGCCTCCTCAAAACATGTGGGCTCAACATCCTCAATCACTTTCACCATATAATCATAATGGTGAGCTGCATACCCTTCAAAACCAAATATGTTAACAGGGTATCTCACCCTACTAGACCTACGTACCACTAGATCACTCAATGGAGTCTTTGCATTGACGCATGCTCTCTGCACACCTGGAGTCCTCACTGAAGGAATGCCAAGCTCATCATCCAAGCTCTCTGAGCCACTAGAGTCTCCATCAAGAACTGCATCAATGCCATCTAACGCTTTATTCTTTCCTTTGTCTTTACCTATAGTGCTACTAGATGCATCTGAAGATGTAGAGCTACTCCTTAGTCTCCCAGACCAAGGACTACCAGATGATGTCTCTGGTCCACTAAGAGTCTGTGATTCTTGCTTTTCAGCTTGCACATGAGTGTCATGATCATCATCATCATCTAATGCATCATCACTAGATGCATACCAACTGCTAATTTCATCAAAGATGACATCCCTGCTCACTCTGAACTTACATGTGACAGGGTTATAACAACGATACCCTTTCTGCTCTAAAGAGTATCCAATAAAGGCACATTTTTCTGCCTTTGGATCAAGCTTCTTCCGTAGCTCATCTGGCACATGAACATATTACAATGTAGCCAAATACCTTCAAGTGCGATACATCAAGCTTCTTGCCAGTAAAGCATTCTTCAGGAGTCATCCCATGAACTGCAGCTGTGGGAGTTCTATTCATAATGTAGACAGCAGTATGGACAGCCTCAGACCAAAAATGTTTGGGCATATTCTTTTCAGCCATTAATGCTCGTGCAACTTCTGTAATGTTAACCCCAACACGAAGAAAGCAAAAGAAAATAAAAAAGACGCAGGGAAAAGGTGGAAAAAAGGTAGCTCGATTGAAGAAAGAAGAGGAGAAAAGGCCAAAAGCGCAAGGGCAACCTTAAAAGTCCAAGGCAACTGCAAAAGGGAAAAGGTGCATTTTAAAATACAAAGGCGTACCCTAAAATCTTGTAAACGAGTGCCAGGCGGTGGAAAATCCGGAAAGCTAAAATAAAAGACTAGACAAAGGCCAAGGCAAGAGAAATGGAAGGCAAAGGCGCACAAGCAAAAGCGCAAGACAAAACTTGTGTAAAAGAGCACAAGCGCATCGCAGTTTAATTCAACGAGCGCCGGGCTCTCACTCGTGCAATTTGTAAATATAGATGGGTGGTGGAAAGAAAGCTAGGAAGATAGAAGGACAATGGGAAAAAGGGACTAGGCTACGGCCGGCCATGTAAAAAGGAAAAAAGGGGATGACCGCCCAAAAGGGATTTAGGGTTTTTTATATAAAGTTGAAAAGTGAATGAGAAGCTCATTCTTGTGTGTGGTAAAAAGTGACTCTTCTCTTCTTCTTCTTCTTCTTGCTCTTGCTTGCTTGAGCTTGTACTTGAGAGAGGGAGTGTGAGAGTGTGAGGGAGTGAGTATGTGAGGGTGAGGGACCAAGGAGGAGAAGCTCTCCATCTTCTCCTCTCCTCTCTTCTTCTCTTCTCTTCTCTTGCTCATGGCGATGAAGCTTGGAGCGTGGAGCTTGAGGATGGAGCTTGCTTGAAGCTTGCACTTGGATCGTGGAGCTACCGAAGTGCGGGGGAGAGGAGGTAACTCGAACGGCATGGAGGTAAGCTCACTACACCCGTAGATATGAATGGCACATTGGCTATGTGAGAGGTAGCCATTAGTGCTCAGCTTGGAACACTTGAAATAATAAGCGGTCCATGGGTCTTGGCGGTTGAGCGAAAGCTGCCACATGTAATATGCCTGTTTTTTCTTTCTGCAATACCATTTTGCTGTGGGGTATACTTGCATGTGAATTGTCTCTTTATCACGTGAGACCTCAGAAAATCACTGAACTCATTCGAGAGGTACTCTCCCCCTCCATCAGACCTCAAGCACTTTACTTTCAAGCATGTTTCTCTTTCAACTACAGCCTTGAAAGTTCTAAAGTGCTCTAACGCTTCACTCTTTTCCTTCATAAAATATACCCACAGCTTTCTAGAACAATCATCAATGAATGTGACAAAGTATGAACTGCTTCCAAGATATATATTTTGTGTCGGTCCCCAAATATATATATGCACAACGTCAAGGATATTTCTACTTACATCTCTGTCATGTGGAAAGGGTTGTCTTGCCTGCTTACCAAATTGGCATGCTTCGCATACCTTATGAAATTCTGCAACTCTAAATATAGGCAAACCTATAACCAACCCTTTGGACTGCATTAATTTCAGCCTTTGTACATTTGCATATCCAATGTGTTTGTGCCAAATTTCAATATTTGCAACAACACCTTTTCCTTTAGCATACATAGCAGCATTCATGTAGGAATTCCAGCATCCACAGTAAACATACGTCCAACTCTACTTCCCTTTGCAACCAACTTTCACTTGTCATTGAAGTCTTTTATGGGACCTAAAATGGGCCGGCACTAGCTCATGCACTAGCCGGACCTCTATCATGCACTCAACAACCCCACGGCCTCGCGGCCAGGAGCGTGGATGACACATACATCATCTTCCTAAACATCTTGCATTTGTATCGTGTCTCATAGTCCAACTCTAACCCAATTAACACTCTTCAGAGGGAGTCCCAACACATTGCCAAATGGCTCGAAGTACAAACATAGGAGGTCCTCCCATGGCTGAGTGCCGCTACCTCACTGCGACTCTCCTACATCTTGGGGATTGGCCCCTCGATGCGTCGCTAAACATATATAACACAATATCGCACATAGTTCTCTCAAGGTACCAATTATTTCGTATCCAGGAATATACCATACCTCACTTTCTTTCCCCTAGGACCCAACGCCTAGCCTGCAGCTTGGGACAACCTTACTCACTCAACGTTGGTCACGATCTAGGGAATATAGGTGCTATGGATCCAGGAGGTATTGTCTGATACCCTTTATCATTTTATACTTCGTGCAAATTGTGAATGTCCATGTGCTCAAACAAAGAAGAATCAGAATTGTGCTTAGTGCAAAAGCATTCTTTCAATGAATTTGACTATTACTCGTATGCGGCATTGCATGAACCTAGCACCGAGAAACCCTCGTGCTACTAGGTTCTTAATTTTTAATTATTGACCAACCTAAATGGTATGCATAGAAACCAACAAGCTTTTCATCATTTCATTCAGCATTTAAACAGCTTTTATACACTCTACCTCCTCACCCGTTTAGATTGTGCATTATTGATCGGTTTAGGGTTCATTTCCATATTTTTATTGTATGAAAAGCAATAAAAACTCACTAAAACATAAAGGTAGGGATGAATTGAGGCTAAACCTCATACTTCAGACCCCCCATACATACACGAACATGGTTCTCATTTTTCCTTAATTTTCGGCACTCAAAATCCATTTTTCCCTTATTTTTACCCATTTTCCCTATTTTTCTTGTATCTTTCACAATATTAAATAACTAAAAATAAAAAATGAGTTGTGGGATGTGGCCCTTAGGTTCATTTGTAGCAAAAACACAAATTTAGTTGGTGTGTCTTATTACATTTTCCATTTATATATCAAAAACACCCAATTTCTCCATATTTCGCGTGTTTACGAGTTTTACACCATTAATTTCAGTCACAACACTTATGATTTTCTGATTTTCTATGCATAAACTGATCAAACTCATAGAAAACAACATTATGATGCATAATCATCCCATGGGAACAAATATTCATGAAGCAAATTGCATAAAACATCAATTTCCTTTGTAAAAATGAAATTACTGTTCTTTGAGGGTTGCGGATTTTTATTTTCCATGTTTCAAGACTGATTTCTAGCAGCCATTAATGTCCATGATAGTCCGGAATCAACAATCTACCCTCCTCTTGCATCACGGAGCAATCCCATCTCGGTTGGACAAGCATCCGTCGATCCTTCTTCTTCCCACATGAATCTGCCTCTAGAGGAGAGAGAGGGAGGAGAGAGAAAGACTAGAATTGGCTCTCTTCATTCAGGCCACCATTGTACAGGCAAAGACAGGCGATAAGATTGGCCAAGAGGGAGAAGATCAGCCCCAAGATCGGTTGTATGGGTTGCTTTCAGCCTGCATACTCCATCTCCCATCATGAGAGGGCGCAAAAAACGGCCGCCATGTTGCTCCACGTTTTTTCTTCATCCCTCATTCTCTCTCCACGTTTTTTGCTTCATAAGGTTCATAAAATTTTAGGGAGGTGGTCCAAACTCAAAAGGCATGCCCAATTTTGGCCTCCCAAGTGTTCACCTTTTCATATCTTGGCCATTTTGTGGCCATTTCCCCGTCCGGACTCCGAATTGAGCTCTAAAAAATCTTGGGCGTCCGGCTTGATATCCCGCATTGGCCAGTAGCTCTTAACAAGCCGCAGGACAGTCTGAAAATTTATGAAAAATCAACAAGTGTCGCTCGGGTGCCTTTAAAGCACTTGACGTTTAAAAATCGTCCTAGATGGAGCCGCCGCCTTCGACGTTGAATATTTTTCCCTTAATATTCGTAATTTTTAGCTATTTTTAAGCACTTCTCGGTATCAAAACTCCGCTCTCAGTCTTCTACAAAGTAGCCCTTTGCATTAAATCTGACTTGCAGCCCTTGCTCTACCATTTGACCGATTGACACCAAGTTCTTTGTAATAGATGGCACATGTAATACATCTGAAAGACTTATTGTCTTACCATCATGCAAGGACAAGGGAACTTTTCCAATGTGTGAAATTGGGTGGCATGAATCATCACCCGTCTGTACATAACCTGTATTTTGCAAATCCTTCATCTCTCCAAACCATTCTGCATGGCTGGTCATATGATTGGATGTACCTGAATCAACATACCAAACATCATCATGTGTTCCCTTTCCTGTAATAGCATTCAGCATATGCTGCATAACAAACAGACGTTCATTTTTGTCTTCATTATGTCGTGAAGACGATGCATAGTTTCCTTACTGCAACTTACCACTGCAAATATCATCTTTCTTAGCATAACATTGGGCTGCAATATGACATGTTTTGCCACAGAAGTGATACACAATACCAGAGTTGTTAGAACCTCTGTTCTACCATCCACCTCTTCCTCTAAAGTTGCCACGACCTCTTGAAATCTGCATATCGTCAAATTGCTGATTCAATCTGTTTTATTGGTTGTTACTACCACGTCCTCTACCACAGCCTCTTGAAGAGAATCTACCACGTCCCCTTCTTGAACTCGAGTAAAATGCTTGGACCTATTCACCATTTCTTTCAGATGAATCACCCTGCATATTGATCTCTTCAGTAATCACGAGAGAGATCAGCTCATCAAAATCTGGAAATGGCTTCTGTACATATACTGAAGTAACAAATGATTTCCATGCTTTCTCATTATTAAGGCCACTTAGAGTGGATGAAACCAAATCATCATCATCCGGCATTGCATCAATCACTGCTAAGGCATCTGCAATGCTCCTCACCTTCAAAACGTACTCATTGACAGACATTTTCCCTTTCTTTAAGGCACTCAACTCTTGCTTGAGTTGAATCTTTTGTGCCTTTGTATTTACTGAAAACATGCTCTCAAAATTTGTCCAAGCTGCATGTGAATTTTTTGCATTCCTGATATATCCTAGCATAGTATTATCAATTACTACAGATAGCCAGTACATCATCTTTTTGTCTTTCCTATTCCACTCTTTCCATGCTTTTAACTCATCTGTAGTCGGAGGGACCAGCTTTGACTCATTTTCTTCACCTGAAACAAATTCATAAAGGCCCTTTCCAATAAGGAAGTTCATCACACGGAACTTCCATGAAGGGTAGTTGTTCTTGTCGATTTTCACTATTCTCTACCATTATCACAAAACTAATAACAAACAGCAAGTAAATCTTCTGCAACCCTTGACCTGTAGTGCACAGCAATACACCAGACAGCCTTTTTCATTGTCTGGTCAACAATGCATGCAATCTGCAACCAGTTTGCAAATAAACCTTGTGTTTATTTGCTAGTAAATACCTTTGAACTTACAGATCTGAAATCTGTAACTTGTATACCTGTATACGGCAGACACAACTAAAATTGCAAGATACCTCGAACTGTTGTTCGCAACCTTGTGAATCTAAAACGGGACTTGAAATGACCTCGGATGGCCAAAATAGCACTGGGCAAGCCCTTAAAGGGCTTATTTGCAGAATATACAATGCTCTACTCGCACACCAAATCTCAAAGCAATCTGAGATTTTTTGCTCGACCCTGCTTTCGGTGCCTCCACAGGCACTATCCAAGAGAGAGAGTGGAAGGATGGGAGAGCTTCTTACTCGTGGCTTGCTTGTTCGAACCTTGCTTCCTCTCCTTCACTTTAGCCTTTGAAATCAGTCTCTCTCAGTGGCGTGTCTCTGATACCATGTCAAGAATCGCGTGGTGGGGGGATTTGCTCAAGATGTTACGCCAAACACACATAGAATGCACAAGGAGAAGCTTACTCAAGAGACAAGAAGAGAGATAGAGGCCAAAACGTTTTCTTGCTAGTTTCTTCTTCTTCTTCCACACATTTTACAATGTACACAAATTATAGATAAGATACAACATAAAGGAAATGGGCCTACTACGTCAAACAATGCATAACTGACTACACTAGTCGACTGGCGCTATAACTATGCCAGCTGTAAATAGGTGTAACAACCTGAATATAATAAGTAATGAGTCAGTGGCTATGTGAGAGTCATAATGACCACCGACATGCTAAGTTTAGACGTATGGACCCATCTAACCAGGCGGTCCATCATTAATGTCCACATATGTTGAGCTTGTCATCTCAACATTCCATTCTCTTCTCTTCTCTTCTCTTGCTCGTGGCAGTGGAGCTTGGAGTGTGGAGCTTGAGGATGGGAGCTTGCTTGAAGCTTGAACTTGGATCGTGGAGCTATCGGAGTGCTCGGGAGAGGAGGCAACTCGATCCGGCATGGAGGTAAGCTCACTACACTCATAGAGATGGATAGTGCGTCAGATATGTGAGAGGTAGCCATTAGTGCTCTGCTTGGAATGCTTGAAATAATAAGTGGTCTATGGGTCTTGGTGGTTGAGCTTGTGCTCATAGAGGCAAGCTCAAGCTCAACTTCCAAGACCCACAGACCGCTTATTGTTCAAGCATTTCAAGTGATTCCTAATGGCTACCTCTCACATAGCCGACGTGCTATCCATCTCTATGATTGTAGTGAGCTTACCTCCATGCCTGATTGAGTTGCCTCCTCTCTCAAGAACTCCGATATAGCTCCACGATCCAAGTGCAAGCTTTAAGCAAGCTCCATCCTCAATCTCCATGCTCCAAGCTCCATTTTTGCAAGAAAGAGAAGAGAATAGACCACGGTCCCTCACCCTCACACACTCACTCCCTCACACACTCACACCCTTACACTCTCACACTCCCTCTCTCAAGCACAAGCTCAAGCAAGCAAGAAGAAGAACAAGAGGAGAGGTACT